>NC_135414.1:27086292-27386292 GCF_051991245.1 Festucalex cinctus
ATAACTCATTTTTCGAAGCAAACAGAATATTGTGTTCTTTTTGCGACATAAATGACATGGGTACCACATGAAAGATCGCATTCCATTCTTTCATTAGAAAAAAAAAGTATGTTTCTACCTTATTCCGTTCTTTAGTAATCAACATTTGAAAATAGGTCATTTGAGGGACATTGAGCAAAAATTCAAAAGAAAAGACTGTTGAGCAGCTTTGTTGACAGCTTTGTTGAGTGACGCTCCGTCAAATTAGGTTTAATGTTACAAAGGCTTTGATCATTCACGTCAGCCTTGAAATCGTTCTATTTCATCAGATTGCGTCATGTTTCATTGTAATTTGCAGCTCTAGTTAGGGCCCGACCAGCTACCGCTGCCTTCTGCTGGCCATAGTTAGTGGGTGTTTTTGATTTCACAACTCATTGACCCGGCTGCGCTGCACTTGGACGGTGCACTGACCACTGATATATTAACACAAAAAAAATAATAATAATAGTTGACGTCACTTAACGTTTATGGCAGCATACATCATGATTTTACTCGACGTTATTAAACGTTTTTGGCAGTCAAAGAGTTAACTGGTCATTGTTCAACTCCACAAGTTGTTCCACCACCTTTATACAGTGATGCCTTGAGGTATGATTTTAATTTGTTCCATCACCATCAAAGACGATTTGAAATATGAGTGTTAGGAGTTACGAGCATGGTCGTAGAACAAATTCAAATTAAACTTGTACATCAAGGCACCACTGTGTTGGCCTATACATTTACTTAGTCTAGTCAGTTTTCTTATCAATCTTATTAACTCTTTGACTACCAAAAACGTTTAATAACGATTAGTAAAATTACAATGTATGCCGCCATAAATGTTAAATGATGTCAACTATGTTTTTTTTGTTTATTTGTTTGTTTTTTTAGTCAATGGGCAGTGCAACATCTAAGTGCAGCGTGCCTGGTCAATAGGTTGTGGAATCAAAAACACTCACTAACTATGGCCAGCAGATGGCAGCATTGTGTCTCTTCAATAGGCTGCCGGTGTATGAAATTACAATGAAACGTGACAAAATCTGATGAAATAGAAATTTTTCAAAGATGATGTGAATCATCCAAGACTTTGTCATAGTAAAGTTTTTTTTTTTTTTTTTTGGTTTTTTGATAACGTGTGGCAGTAAAAGAGTTAATAATGTCTTTTAATGTTGTGTGCCCAAAATGCACAAGTAATTTTCTTGAAGCCCGTGATGCAAAGTGCTACGCCGTTTTTCTTGTTTGTTTGTTTTTGTTCCTGACTGAATTGTTTGTTCCCATCACATTGTGTTTGGCCAATATATCATCTGATGCCTGTCTTTCTGTCTTAGCTTATCAACTTCAAAACTGCCAGGATCCTTCTCCTTTCGCCAACGGCGACATCGTCAACAGTGACTACAGTGCTGGCCGCTCAATAACTTTCCTGTGTTATCCTGGCTATGTTTTGATTGGTCACCCAGTCCTGACATGTCTGCATGGGACCAACCGGAAGTGGAACCACCCATTTCCACGCTGCGAGGGTAAGAGCAACATGAGATGGTGCATTCAAAATCGTGTTTATCTATCCATCCTGGAGGGGTGCTGGAGCCTATCTCAGCTGGCTCTGGGCAGTAGGCGGGGTACACCCTGGACTGGTTGCCAGCCAATTGCAGATCGTGTTTATCTAAGTCTGCTTATTTGTGTGTAGTGATGGAGGAAAATCAATCAATATTTTTTGTTTAATAAAATGGGAGAATATTTCTCCTCAGTTTTCAATTCGGGTGTTTTACTGAGCAATATTATTCTTCCCGGAGGACTCATGCCATTGCTGATGGCCGCTCAACTTTCCACAGTGGATGTCATGTTGTTCTTGCAAACGCAACACAAAATTGGAACAAAAATAACTAGCCCGGTAGAGTACTCCAATGTTGCTCTGGTTGTTTCAAGACACAGAAAATCAAATATCCATTCTTCGCAATACACCAAATTTGAATTGATTATTATGTCCATTCCTACTTGAGGGGTTGCTTGCTCGAGGCCGTCCTCCAGCTCTCTTTATGCCTGTTTCTCTCAAATCTTGAAGGCCCAGCATGTTTTAAAAATCGTCCTTTAGTTCCAAATAAATAATCTTTTATGACTCTGCCTTTACAGCTCCCTGTGGCTACAATGTCACGGCTGAAAATGGGACCATTTATTCGCCTCAGTACCCCAACGAATACCCCAACTCCCAAGACTGTAGCTGGCTCATCGCCGTCCCCCACGGACATGGAGTTTACATCAACTTCACCTTGTTGCAGACTGAGCCTGTCACTGATTACATTGCTGTATGGTAAGTGTGAAACTACTTTGTATACAGATAAAATGCACTTTTTTTTCTTTCTTTTTTTTTAATCTATGAGCATACATTTCTAGGTGTATGTACCGTATTTTCTGCACTATAAGGCGCACCTCATTATAAGGCACACCTTCAATGTATGACATATTTTAAAACTTTTCCCATGTATAAGGCGCACCGCATTATAAGGCGCACCTTCAATGAATTACATATTTTAAAACTTTTTTCATATATAAGGCACTACAGTAGAGGCTGGGGTTACGTTATGCATCCATTAGATGGTGCTGCGCTAAAGGGAATGTCAACAAAACAGTCAGATAGGTCAGTCGAACTTTATTAATAGATTACACACCAGCTTTCTGACAACTCCATTCACTCACAAAATCAACAAACAGCTGTTTTATTATTTTCTCTGAGGTAAAGTATTAGTATTAGCTAGCGATCCAAGATGGCGGGATCTTCTGTCGATCGTGTAGAGTCACCGATAGCGTATTGACAGCGAGACCTGTTGCGGCTCAATGTTGATCCATATATAAGGCGCACTGGATTATAAGGCGCATGATCAGCTTTTGAAAAAATTTCAGGCTTTTAGGTGCGCCTTATAGTGCGGAAAATACGGTATGTTTATATTTGTGTCTGTGCTGCACCATACTGACTTATACGTGCTTGACAACCTTTTCAGTATGATGCACTGCAGCTCAATGACACCGAATTTTTGAGACAGCTCATTACAGGCGGAAGTGTATCAAATTTTATAGCTGTGACTATATGAGTCTCATTGTCCTGGTTGTTCTTTGGTGGATTTGCAGGAATCCCAACTACATACCCTCCTGATACATACTCCGGTTTATGCACACCCTGGCCCTACTGTCGCTATAATGGGATTCAATGTGGGGATAAGATTGTAATACAGGGACTGTGAGAGCAATGCATTTACAATGGGACCACTGACCAATTTAATCTGACTCAGTGGACCGGCCACGACAGAGCGCAAGAGCCCAGGGAGGCTCGGTAACTCTGGTAGTAATGATCAGATTCAGTGAGGAGTGGGGAATGTAATGAAAGGTGTGCTGGAGCTGGATTCCCAAATCCCGTGTGACCGAGCACCATCTGATAAGTTTGGGTCACCTCCGGACAATATTCTCACTTTGCTAGTTGCATGTTGGCTGGCCATGTGTTGGTGAATTTAGTTGGATTGAAACAAAAACAAGTGCAACTGGTCTGACCGTCTAATTTGAGGGCGTAAAGAGTCAAGCTGTAAAGCCAGCAGTCCAAAGTCATACATTCACAATGCGATTGGTGAGCTGCTTGCTTTCCATTTTGCTGCCCTTCAGAGTCCATTGGTACATGTAAGGAGAAGCGCACAAACGTGTGCTCATGGAGCACTGCACTGACCTATAGAAAAACTTGTAAAAGTAAATAATATAATGTACAATGTGACATTAGTGAAAACAAGGACAGTTGTTTGAGTCTACACCAAATGTGCATTTGCATAATAACAAAGGAGTGGCTAATTGTACTTTTGCCAAAAACACTTCATAATCCACGAATGCACAATGCACTTTTGCCTCATATTCACTTTTTTTTTTTAAACATCAGAGTGCATATATTTGGCCAATGTGCTAAAAAAGCCACATGTATGGCTTTGGCAGGGTGTCCTTTAAAGTTTAAAATATACTTGCTCTGTCGGCATACTTGACTCAGTGAGCCATTTTCAGCAGTAAAAGAAAGTTAATATTTGTGCAAAATTTAATAACTTACCGTATTTTCCGCACTATAAGGCGCACCTCATTATAAGGCGCACCTTCAATGAATGACATATTTTAAAACTTTTTCCATATATAAGGCGCTACAGTAGAGGCTGGGGTTACGTTATGCATCCATAAGATGGTGCTGCGCTAGAGGGAATGTCAACAAAACAGTCATATAGGTCAGTCAAACTTTCTTCATAGATTACAAACCAGATTTCTGACAACATTCACTCCCAAAATGAATAAACAGCTGTTTTATTATTTTCTCTGAGGTGTAAAGTATTAGTATTAGCTAGCGATCCAAGATGGCGGGATCTTCTGCGCATGCGCGTCACCGATCGTGCAGGGTCACCGATAGCGAGCGACTCATCTCTCCGGTCCAGCATCTAAATTTGAAAGCTTTCCTTCTTGCTTTACTCTCCTTAATTTGATAGTCCAAATGGTAACAACGATGTGACATCATCAAGAATGAGCGCCTGAATGCCAAATATGTCATCATGCAAGTTTTACGAGATGACATTGAAGCAAACCGTTCCAGCTTCCATTTTCCATGCTGCCCCTTTCACTGCCCTTAGAGTGTGATAAACATTAAAAAAAAAACAAAAAAAACTAGAGGTTGCATTTAATGATGCATCCAAAACATTTCTCATGGCCTCTAAAGGGACAAATGAAAGTTGTATGTTTGCAACTCTTAATGGTACGCCGCTGTATTGAGGATTACCACGGGGCTCTTTGGTTTATCAAGTCTGCTGGTGGATCACCAAGACCAAAATAAAGCAAGTGAGGTAACATTTAGCTTTAGTGCTGTGTGTGACCTGCTAAATCTTTTAGATTTTCGCTAAGAGGTTGAACACTTTCGTAGGGCTGTATTCTAATTTCCTCAATTGATTTTATTTCGATTCACAAGAGTTCAGTTCGAATCATTTTGATTTTTTTTTATTCGATTTGATTCATTTCAATTCAATTCAATTCAATTCAATAATTATGGAACACCAATTCTTCTTAAAATATCAAGGACATGATAAAGAATCCACAAACATATTCCAAATAAAATTTAGCATTTTAGTTTATTAATGAAAGTAACACGTGATATAGGAATCACTTGAGTGTTATGCAAACACGATGCCATAATTCAAATTCAATAATTGGAAGTATAAATGGAAAATAATAGTAAGTCAGGTCTTTCATAAATGTGAGAAAATACATTTAAATTAATGTGAACCAAAAATTTTAAGAAAATGGTAACGCTACCAAAAAATGTGGCCTTAAATTCTATTTTTCTTATGAATTTATGGAAAAAAGAGATTAAAATAATTGATTCATTGCTTCATGAAGTGATATCAGGCTCAAAAATGATTTTTAAATGTACCATTATGAGTGTAATGAAAATTGTCTAAGTGAGTATGAAGATGTATGCCTATGAAATTCATGTACATACGCTATTGACAAAATGCACGTATGTTAAAGTCTAATTGTTTACACGAGCAGGATTACACATTTACTGTATTAATAATGAAAATAAGTTAAAATATACAAAGAATAAGGGGTAGGACTAGATAAGTTTTTAACTTCTTCCTACTCCCTTCGGACATGTAAACCATCACGAATGATTGCTATGAATTTCTTCTTCCTTGAAATTTTTATCTGCTACTTGTTTATGTTTATATGTTCAATAAACAAACAAACAAACAAACAAACAAACAAAAAAATAGCCAAGGTAGACATGTCCAGAGTCAGCCCATTTTGTTGTTGGCGTTCTTATATTATTTGTAGGAATAATATCCAAAACTTGCCATCGAGTGTTTACTTGCATGAAGTTTTGCTGAATGCAAAAGATTAGCATTTTAGCTGTCAGCCCAGAAGTATATGGATCCGGATGAGGCAAAAAATACCTTTTTTTTGTTTTGATGTTAATGTGACAGTTTGACAAGCATGTCACATAGATGTTGAGACACCTTGAACTGTTATAAATTTAAAAATAAATAAATAGTATATAACATGTTACCTTCAAATCCTGTTAGGAGACGGTTTGCTTCAATTTATATGAAGCACGCTGTGCTGCTCCAACTTAATATTGCTTCTCATGCAAGTCCTTTTTTTAGCATCTATTCTGGCTTCTCCCCTTCACCAGTCCCCTTTTGTTCCATGTTCTCATTAATCATACTAGTGCTGAATGTCGCGTCTTGTACATTGCTATGTTCTTCATATCTCGCTGATTTGTGCTTGCTGCTCGGGCCCGGCATACCCATTAACTCCCGGGGAACGGTGGCAGCATCTGCATCCAAATGTCAGCGGATGGTGCCAAACTTTTTCCCTGTTGTGTTTCGCTTGCCGCTGAATGACACCGCCGCGCCGTTGCTCGCATTGTGCAATAGTTGGAGATGATTTGCAAGTACATGCTTGTTGTGGTGACAAGTTTCTAAACTCTTATCACGGGTAGGAATGTTGTATTTAGGGTCCAGTCATTGCCATAGTGACTGTTCATCCATTTATTTATTAAGACAATTGTGCTTACTCTCCTCTGTATTCTTCCGAGCCAGAAAAGTTGACGCGAGTGATGTATTGCAATATGGTAATATTACGCTGATATTTCACATTTGAATCTCACTTTACAGCGAACGTTGTCATCGCTATTTCAAATTGTAATATATACATTTTGCATATCCAGCAAGGACATCAGTTTACTTTGAAACTATTTTTGGGTGTGCATCCATCTTACTGTCTACTTAATGTATGGATATAGCTTATGCTCTATACCGTATATCATTGCTGTTAAAACTGTATTTAGGGTCAGCTGATGTCAAAACAAGCTCGAATCTACCTAGCGCACAAGCTTATAACACACACGAGAAGATAAAGAACCGCCACATCCAGTTAAGTGCAGGAATTTTATTGAGCTAAAGGAGAATTTCTGCACTTTTCAAAATGAAGCATGAATTATAAATACAAGCCACCAAAGAATCAGCGAAATCAAATTGTATAAAATAAAAGGAGGGTAATAAATACTGTGGTTGTGTGCGTTTCAGGAGTTTCAATTTGTACTTAAATAGACAAATAGTACATTTTGAATCACTAAATGAGTCCCAACACCTACAGAGGACCTTGAATTATTGAGCAGCCAAGAGATTCCGGGCACTCTTTTTGAATTAAAATTTCACAAGCCTTGTTTAATCCAAACGCATGCTCATTAAAAACAAAAAAGGTGCATTTAGGAACTTTTGAAAAATGTAACCTTTCAACAACATTCAATATTTAATGAGCTGAGTTAAGCCTTTAATCCAAGGGCTTTGTTCAATGAACTTGTTTGCAAAAGGGTGAAAATGTAAACAAAGGGACCAAAATATCAATCAGTGCCACCTCAGACCGAGATGAACACGAACTACCAGACATATAATAGCGTCTCATGTATTCTCGTTTGACTTCCTCTTCAGAGCAAAGATGTGCCTTTGTTTCACTGCGAAGCAGTAAATATATTGTTAAAATTAGACAGCAAATGCAACCCAATGGCTGCAAATTAAAGTCATCTCAGAGGCGGTAATAATACTAAAACAGCATCTGGTTATAGTTAATTATTTTTGCAGTGTGTCATCTTGTGATTTTAAGGGCTCGACTTGTTCAGCCTGAGTGATGGTTAGAGTTGAGTATAAATTTGCATCGTTAAAGTCACAAACACCGTGTGTACGGGATGAGGAAGCTTCCGCTTGTGAATTTGCTCGTCTGAACTTGGTCCTCATGCAGGGACGGACCGGACGCATCCAGTCCTCAGCTGGGAGTCTTCAGCGGCAACACGGCGTTAGAGTCAGCCTACAGTTCCAGCTCCAAGGTTCTGATCCGCTTTCACTCTGACTTTTCAACCGGAGGATTCTTCATACTCAACTTCCATGGTACATAAACAGACGTTTGTTCAAGGTCTGAGGAGCCCAAAATGTATTTTTTTTGGCTTATGCTTTATTCCATTATCGAAAAGTCTTCCAGAGGTGTTAAAGGGGGGAGTTTGCAACCCCCTCCACCTCCACACAAACACTTTTTGTCATATGTGTTATTAAAACAGTCATTAGGACTTGACTGTAATACATGATTTGCTCCAAATTGCTCCTATTTGCTCCCAAAAACATATAAATACGTTCTATTTTAAATGTTTTAAGTGTCCCAAAGACGTATTTGTACGTTTTTTTTGTTTTGTTTTGTTTAATGCTAGAGCATACAGAAGGCTTTGATGCCGCCTCTCAACTGCAAAGAACGGTTGACGAAATAGTAGTTATTCCAAAAATGGCCAGCAGGTGGCAGCAGAGCAAAAGAGATCAACCAGGGCTATATTCTAATGCTAACTGATGCAAAACGGAAACGGATAGAATTTATTTATTTTTTTCGTGATGAAAGAAGAGACTTTAATCTTTCTTTAATCTTTCTTTTGATAGGTTCCATGCTTTTATAGCAATAGAACACAATATTCTGTGGGCCTTGCGAAATCAGTCAAAATCCAGGAAAACAGCCGGGAGCGAACGGGATTGTTTCTGTGAAAATGGCTGGGAGTGAATGAGTTAATAGAAAATTAATTAATTAATTAATTAATGTCTCTGGCCCTATGTTGTGCCTCTAATTTGATTCACTGTTTATATAACAATATGACATGATTTTGATATGAATAACTATGATGATATTATATTGCTGGTACAAAAGCATCACACCAAATTATATATTTATTAGGGATGGTTGAGTACCAATACCAGGTATCGGCATCAGTGCCCATATTGTGATGGTGGCTGAAACCAGTTTCAGCCACCCTCTAGTAGCCGTTTTACAATCAGGAACAAATTGCCAATAATTTTATGCAATTTTAAGGAAAAATACGATCGAGTATTGGGATTTGTAAATCTTGTTAAAATTATCTTTATAGTAGTATCGGTATCTGGCTGCTCAAGAGTTGAGTATCGGTATCGGTCTGAAAAAAGTGCTATCAAGCATCCCTAGTATTTATATACAGTATCTGCAAATTTGTTTTTTACATTATTCTATATTCTTTCATCAAAGTTCAAGAACTTTATTGATGCTTCTTTCCAGCCTACCGTCTGAAGAAATGCCCTCCTCCCCCTGTCGTGGAGAACGCTGACATAATCTATGAGGATGAAGACTTCCTAATAGGTAATCATTCAGAATACAGTATTGTCTTGAACTGTGAAGGGGAATCAAAGTGAAGATTAATTCATTTTATATGTTGAAATGCATTGCGTCATACAATATAACACACACCATCTATCGTCAAATCATGCATAGATTTTCATTGTGATTAAATATGTGCTCAGGCTTTGAAAAACGTCACTTTTGGGGGAAATAATCACTTGTCAAGGCTTGTATTTTCCCTCAGCCCTACGTTATGTAATGCGCTCATAGCCTCTTGCTTTTCAGCCTATGTGACCTTTTAAATCAACCTTAGGTGTAATTTTGAACATGAACTGACAGCGAACATCAATTTTCCCTGTCAGAAGTGCGCAGAAATGTAGTCTTTAGTGGTGAAATATGTCATCGTCTTCCTGTGGGCGGGAAAAAAAAAAACTGCGGCCAAACTTTGTTGCTGTTCACTCGCTAAGAAGATTTGTATTATATATATAAAAAAAAAGTCACTTCCTTAATAACCAAAGTAAATATCATAATGAGAAACATCAATGACGCCACGAATCAGTCAATACATTTCAAAATTAGTAAATCAATGTTGCTGCAAAACACAGAAATGAATAACATTTTTGGCAACACCCACTACTTGAATACTTTATTGAAAAGTATCTGATCATCATATGCCTATCATTGAGCATCAGAAAAACTGATCAGCATGCAGCCAACTAGAAACCAGCTCGTGTGCGGTGTTGCGTCCCCTCCCCCTTTCCTTTATACTGCAATTTACAGATCAAATCCAATAACTGAATCATAATGCAGGGTGTCCATAAAGTCTCTTCACAATTTAAATAAAATTAGTACAAAGGCAATTGATGAGATCATAACCACCAGATTTGTTTTATTTTAGTTTTTTATTCACGTTAAAATTTTGTGTTTCAGATACTGTATTGATAGAAACTGTTGTTTGTTGTTTTTGTTTTCTTTTTTCAGGCGATATTGTGGCTTATCGTTGTCTGCCTGGATACACACTCGTTGGAAAGGCGGAGCTCATGTGTACGCTCAACTCCCATTTACTGTTTGAGTCCCCACCACCGACATGTCAAGGTAAGGCTGCAGTACTGAGGACTCGGGTTCGAGTCCAGGCTCCGGCCTTCCTGGGTGGGGTTTGCATGTTCTCCCCGTGCCTGCGTGGGTCTTCTCCGGGTACTCAGGTCTCCTCCCACATTCCAAAGACATGTGTGGCATGTTAATTGGGCGCTCCAAATTGTCCCTAGGTGTGCTTGTAAGTGTGGATGGTTGTTCGTCTCTGTGTGCCCTGCGATTGGCTGGCAACCAGTCCAGGGTGTACCCTGCCTACTACCCAAAGCCAGCTGAGATAGGCTCCAGCACCCCCCACGACCCTTGTGAGGAGTAAGCAGTCAAGAAAATGGATGGATGGAACTTATGAAATAAGAGGAAAAAAGGACATCCATCCATTCTCTTGACCGCTTATTCCTCACAAGGGTCGCGGGGCCTGCTGGCGCCTATCTCAGCTGGCTCTGGGCAGTAGGCGGGGGACACCCTGGACTGGTTGCCAACCAATCGCAGGAAAAAAGGACATAATAATTCTATAAATAGCTGGATAATAACAGAGAATATGCTACGTATGAAAACGTAATATTGTGAGCAAAAATATACGCGTCAATAAGTTGAGGACTTTAGCGGATCTTGTCAAGTCACACTTTTGAATACGTTTTAAAAAAAAAATAAATGTCACATCAAAATCATTGTTAGTTTGAGCACCACTTTGTGAATGTGTAATTGTGTCTGTCCCTGAGGAAAAACTCCAAGCACACAAATTGAGTCCTTTTTTTTTTTTTTTTTTTTTGACAAATATTTAATGATATTACCCAATTAATAGATGACAAAGTTAGGAAGTTATTCTTGTTTCCTCGCATTTTTGCTTTTCATCAATATAAAAAAAGAGTTTAAAAAAAAAAAAGAAAAAAAAATGCAACGAGTGCTCCTTTGTACATGACGTAATATGTTTTCTATTTAAAAAAAAAAATAAAGTAGAATAAAAGATGAACTTTTTTTAGTTAATTTCCAAAAGAGTGTCTAATGAAATAACAATCTAAAGAGTAGACAAGGGGATTTAAAAAAAAAAAAAAGGGGTTTTAGATTTATTTTGTGCAAGTGGGAGACAAGTCAAAAATGTTCTGATATTTTGACTGATGTATTTAAAAAAAAAACGACAATGAAATGACAGAATGTAAACAGAATTTTTCTACAGGCAATAAATTGTTGTTTATGAAATTACACGCCGTAAAAAAAAGCTTGATATTTCTTGATATTTGAGTTTTTCACTCTAAATGCTAGAGATGTAACGATATCCAAACATCACGATACGATATTGTGACGATATGAGGGTCACGGTTCGATAATTATCACGATATTGTGGGGGCATTGGCGATATTTGAAAAAGATCACAATATTGTAAAAAAAAAGAGCTCATACTAAAAAAAAAAAAAAAAAAAGCACAAAATTGTGTTCTGGTACATTACAGCAATGCATATAAACCACCTACAATCTCTAATAACAATATTGAGGCACTTACTTGGTAATGCAAGCACACATTGATGGCTTCACAAGCAAATTAGGTTCCCCTTCATCTGACAATTAGCATAGATTTTAAACATAGAAGGCCAAAACATCCCTAATGAAAATTAAATTGCACTAATAAACTAGCCACTAGAGGGTGCTAGAACTGCACAAATGGAAATCAACCTGACTTTTTTTAACAGATGTGTTCCTTTTAAATATTGTGAACATGACGACGACGATATTGTGGCAGTTTTAATATCACGATATCACGATATTGGCCTTATTGTGACATCCCTGCTAAATGCAAACCATATTGTTCCAAAAACATTTGCATCTTGCAAAGAGGAAAACATACCACTTTGGTTATTGTACAAATTAACCTCAGCTCACGTTTTTTTTTTTTTTTTTTTTAAATAGCTATTTAATTTTCTTATATGAAGCAGCATTTAGAATCTCAGCGTCTCAAGAGAAATTTGTTTTATGGCTGCAACATCAATCTGGACATGAAGTGGATGCGTTTTTCGCGAGCCGACTGAGCTGCGGCACGCGTCGCTTGATGTTCCTCTCGCAAGCAGAAGAGCTGCTGAGAGGCTCGACCTTCATCACTGCTCTGACCATTGTGTTTAAAAGCTGGAACACTGTGCTCTTCGCAGCATCATGCAACTTAAGTGCTCCTTTAGCACAATTAGAATTCACCTCCTCTTCATGTGAAAGTGCGCCTCCGTGATAGTCATCACACTTGGAGGTGGAGCGGGTACATCCTGTTGTACTTCTTGCCTGTGCTCAAAAGCTATTGAATGGATTGGAAAAGAATGCATCCGCACACTTTTTTTTTTTTTTTTTTTTTTTTGCCATCATCACACATCCAGTGTTAACAGTTGTTAATGTGAATATTCCACATGCTTTTCTTTTCAAAAGGGCAAGAATAAAGAGTGGACATGTAAACAGGAAGACAACCTTGAATGAAATGAGGGGGAAAAAAAGGCTTGGAGATGTAGTGTGCACGATAATGTTTTTACTCTTCAGATGGCTTCTAACATGCTAGTATGTACTTACCCGTCCAGCCCAGTGTCCAGCCAATGAGGAGAGGTCTTCATCATCAGGAGTCATTTTGAGTCCCATGTTCCCCAGCAACTACCCCAACAGCCAGACATGCTCCTGGCTACTTCGCATGCTTCCAGGTGAACTTTTGCGTTGCATGCATTTTGTATTAATAATATGTCCATGATATGGTTGTATTTTGCAGTGATGTAGACATTCATCATACTGAGAAATGTTGTCTGGGGAAATTTGCTCGATGGGCTTATAGTTAAATGGCCGTCTTGTCTCCCAGGTCACATCCTCAACATCTACGTTGAGATGTTCCACAGCGAGAAGCAATTTGACGAGCTGGAAATCTTCGACGGTAAACAAAACCCGACCGGCCTCGCCGTCTCACACACGCACGCTCACATGCTTTCTTATTTGTGTATGAAAAACATCACCACCGCTAATAAGATTTGCAGCAGTTAATTTTTATTTGAAGTGTGCGGGAATTTCCCCCCAGGAGATCCAAGTCTGTTGCATAACAATAAATCTGAAAGTTTGCAGAGCACATTGCTATGAATGTGTGTGTGTGTGTATTTCATAGAGATTTGAGAACTTTATATGTTTACAAATTAACTTTAGTGTCGCCACACGAAACCAATAATGACTGGGAAAGTACAAAGCAAGAATTTACTGTATAACTCTTAATTCATTTTCAGGCTTTCAGCATTTTCAGCTGCCTGCTATATATTAAAATCTTAAACAAAATATTATTGTCTGATGACAATTATGGATTTTTTTTTAATTGTGCCAAAATAGTTACATTTCGCACCTTTGTGTTATTAATGAGAGCACAAAGTCAGTAGGTGTCACAAATTTGCCATAACCTGATGAATATGTAATTATGAAATACAACAAAACACATCCCACATAGAATTTAAACATACTCAAAGGCTTGTATCATCCGTTTGGTTTGTACAATCCTGCACAGGTATTATTATGATTATTATTATTATAGGATTATGGGAGTAATGCAGTGCTTCTCAAATAGTGCCCCCCCCCCCCCCCCACTCCCCCAAGGGGGGCACGAGGCTCCATCAAGGGGGGCCTCGGGGAACATGCTTTTTTATTTTTTTTATTTTGACTTTTTTTCTACTGTCCGAGAATAGAGTGCAATTGCACTTCCACTACATTAGGGGGCAGTGGCGCATTATTGGCAGAGTGTGCGCAGGCAGCATTCGCTCGGTGGTGTATGGGTTTTGTTTGCACTGAGCATGAAAAAAAAAAAAAAAAAAAAGTCAGCACAAATTATTTTACATTTTTGTTTTGCCGGTTAAAGTTTTTTTTTTTTTTCTTAATATTGTGCTCCTGAGTTAATGTTGGTGATCAGTTTGAATGCATTATTATTTATTGATTTTATGTAATTTTATTTTTCCGTATCATATGGTTTGACATGGTCAGTCAAAACATGTTTATAGTTTAATTAAGGATTTAATTTTATTTTTGAATTTCAGATGCACTTTAAATCTTTTCTGTTACAGTTATAAAGCTATAATTTGTTGCAAGTAGGGCCATATTTCTTTCTTTCTTTTTTTATTCTCTTATACGTTAATACGGATACAGTGTTATGCAGAGGTGTGCTTATAACAATTTTATAGACAAATTATACTATTTATAGTCGCGTTGGGGGGCAAGATGTTTTGTTCTTACTAGGGGGGGCATGACAAAAAATAATTGAGAAGCATTGGCGTAATGGAACAGCTACCCGGGTGAAAAAAAAACAAAAACAACAAATTATGCAGTTTTCCATGCAATCCGAAAATGTAGGATTGACTATTTACAGTGGTGGTTTCACGATATGTTTTATTCATGTGCTCCTTGCAGGATCCTCAGGACAGAGCCCTTTGCTTGTGGCTCTCAGTGGAAATCATTCATCTCAACTCAACTTCACCTCCAAAACCAATCAGCTTTACCTACGCTGGTCCACTGACCATGCGACCAACAAGAAAGGATTCAAGATAAGATACTCGGGTACATGTACGCCATACATTCCATGTATTGTACACGTTGGCAGCTGCTTTTGATTGACTGAAAATGTTCCAGTTTAGTTTGATATACAGTAGCGTTATTGTTACTAAGTAGGCTACTTGAAGCTCAATGTGGGGCCCCCACAGAGAGCAGTTGTTTCTTTTTCAAGCAGATGATTTTAGTGAAAGACGAAAGGTCATATGAGTCATTTAAGAGAGGCTGATGTAAGATACTTCTTAAAAAGATGAATATCCAACATGGAAATAATGATGACTGACTCACTTTGTTGTTATGTGTGGGAGACTCATTCCACCCACCCTGAAAAAGTTTGCTTTTTGTGTCTCAAAATGTACTGATTCTTTTTTTTTTGTTTCTTTTGACGTTTTTTCTCTCAATGTCTCTCCAGCTGCATACTGTAGCGTTAATGATCCCCCAACGAATGGGGGTGTTGTCAATCAAACCAAACTCCGCCCAGGCAGTAGACTCCAGTTCTACTGTAACCATGGTTACCGTCTGGTCGGCTCTATGAATTCCACCTGTAGACTCCACCCCAATGGCTTATTCCAATGGGACACACTTCCACCATTCTGCCAAGGTAATACTATAAACATCTCTAAGCACAGTAGTGCCTCGAGATACAACTGACCCGACTTGCAAGTTTTTTCCCAGATATGTCCTGTTGTCTGTTATTTTTATTTATTTATTTATTTTTGCCGTGACTCACGAGCAAAAAAAAGATATACGAGCGCTGTATGGTGGCAGTAAACTCAACGTTACTTGCTTCACAACAAGCAGTGAACAATTCTTCAAAAAAAAAAATGTCTTTAAGATGTTTATTGACACACAAAAAGTGTTCTTCACAATAATATGTTGCATGTGCCCCCACTAGTCTCAACACGACATTCTGATTTAAATTTCATTTGTGGAATTTGAGCTTAATTAGCAAAATCTACCCATACTTATCCATCTCGGGTGGCGGCCATTTTGTCACTTGCTGTCAACTGAAAATGACATCACAGATTCTGAGAGCTCGCCTGAGCCGTGATTGCTCATTACCTAAGAAAATTACATGCTGTGTGTTTAAAATAATCACAAAGCTTTTCCTTAATAGTCTATTTAGCTAAATGCTAACAAAGAATTCAAAATATCGTAGACAGGCTCATGAATTGCATCAGTGTCATTGTGTTACAGACGTTTAAGCAATAGATATTTGAACGCAAATGGTGGACAACATAAGTAGGCAGGCAATAAAACAATACATACAGACATAGTGACGCAAAAAAAATCTATATTTTCACATTACATTTAAACATTTTTTGTTTTTGTGTTTTTTTTGGGGGGGAGGATTTCAATGAGGAAAGACGATACAAGGGATTTTGAGTTACAGGTGTGGTCATGGAACCAATTAACCTCATACTCAAAACACGAAATGCATTCCTCATGAAAGGGCCAATTGACCTCACGTTTTTGCTGAATCGCGTGAGCATTTCCGCAACGCTTTTCTTTGTGCTCGGCAGCTATCTCCTGTGGGATCCCCCAGTCACCAGGCAATGGCAGCTTCTATGCCTACCATTACAATGTGGGCAGTCAGGTGACCTACCACTGTAAGCACGGTTATCACCTTGACCCCAGTCTTCCGGCCTCAGCAATGTGTTTGGAGGATGGCACCTGGAGTAATAATGCCTCACCCCCGAGGTGTCTCTGTAAGTATTACCTGTTGTGATTGGAGGGCAAAAAAAGTGCTACGTGGCTGTTATATTTCAAGAATGTTCGCAAGTGGGCTTTCACTCCACACATGTATTGTTCATTGTACAAAGTTCATCGTGAGTGAAAAGTAAAGAGAGGTAAACATGAAACAGAAGTCTGAAGACTGGATTCAATTTATACTACCGATATTATCCAAACATGCTCTACAGTGGCACCTGGAAGTCCAAATAAAATGTACTCCACTCCAAAAAATATAATAAAACAATCTCTTCTTGAGTCCAATTGTCAACATGAAAATTTTGTTAAACGGAAGCCATTTTCTTTACCATTTGACATGATTATATATATTTTTTTAACACTTTACTCTTGCATAAGTACAAGTTAACCTCTGCACGTTGATGTCAAGTAACAATAGCAGGTAGCGGTAGAAGCTAACATTAGCAGTCGACTCTGGACAATAAATTGGGACAGGCTGGTGACATTTATTAGCAGTTAAAGGCACCTTGGCAGAGTTGAGATATTTTTTTTGTCTTGAACCAGCCAACTTTTTGTTTATAAAAGCAAATCCAAACAGTCAAGTCCTCACAGGCTAAGCTAGGCTCACAGGCTCATTAACTGCACTTTTCATTAATTCGGCTCTCATGACCTTCCATATATTTCCCAGCCATCCACTGCCCCAGCATTGAGGGCGCCTTGTCAGAACATATGACCTACCGTCTGCTGTCTGGTACGCTGGGCGAGTTTGGCTCCTTGGCCATGTTGGAATGCTCAGCGGGCTACTCTTTCGGGGCGGGACACCGGACACTAAGCTGCCTTGCCAATGGGACTTGGGAGGGGTCGGATGACCCAGCTACATGCAAGAGTAAGTCAAATCAGTAATTCTGTGTTGCAAGTTGCGCAACCGTTTAGTTTGTCCACAGATCACTGCAGAAACTGATTTCCAGCATTTTTATTGTAGGTTTTGTTGTTACATTTGGAATTATAGTTGGATTTCATTGTAGTCTGCATTCCAGAAGTTATTATTTCTTTGCAGTCTTGTCCTGTGGGGATCTTCCTTCTCCGCCATTCGGCACCAAACTTGGAACACTGACCACATTTGGTGCAACTGCAATCTTTATGTGTAACCATGGCTACACTTTGGTGGGGTCCCATGTCAGAGAGTGTGGCGCCAACGGGCTGTGGAGTGGCTCTGAAACAAGGTGTCTTGGTAAGTCTAAATAAGTTCAGTTTGGATTACAGTACGTCGCCACTAAGCACTCTTAGCACTCCTCTTTGGCTTACCATAACGTCCCACCCATTTATCTTTATCTTAATTCTTCATATCACCAAGGTATTTTGGAAGACATTTTCCTGTTCCCAGTACACAAAGCAATATCCGCAAAGGCATGCTTGGGTGAGTCTGATGTGAAAGAAGCCTCCCATCAAAAAAACATTTGAGATGTACGAGAATAGAGATGGTGAGACAGGCTCTCTCTCCGGTCCGACATCAGTGACCTCTGTTCTTCAGGATGAATAGACAAAACATTCCCGCAGACGCGCTTTTCAGCATATTTGAGAAAATCTTCCCTGTTGCTGCTGTGCCTGCAGAGCAGGGAAAACTCACTGTTCACTAGGTGTTCCAATATTTTTGACCATATAGTCTGTTTATCACAAAAAAAATGCCCTATTTACTTAAAAAACTGACTCAAGACTACCGTAATTTCCGCACTATAAGGCGCACCTAAAAGCCTTCAATTTTTTCAAAAACTGACCATGCGCCTTATAATCCTTATATATATAGCCTTATATATGGATTAATATTGAGCCGCAACAGGTCTTGCTGTCAATACGTTATCGGTGACCCTGCACGATCGGCAGAAGATCCCGCCATCTTGGATCGCTGGCTAATAATAATACTTTACCTCAGAGAAAATAATAAAACAGCTGTTTATTCATTTTGGGAGTGAATGGAGTCGTCAGAAAGCTGGTTTGTAATCTATTAATAAAGTTGGATTGACCTATCTGACTGTTTTGTTGACGTTCCCTTTAGCGCAGCATCATCTAATGGATGCATAACGTAACCCCACCCTCTACTGTAGCGCCTTATATATGGAAAAAGTTTTAAAATATGTCTTTCATTGAAGGTGCGCCTTATAATGCGGAAAATATGAAATAATTTGAATGTGTCTCAGCCTGGAAGCGTCACGTGCGAATCAAGCATGTGCCGCCATCACAGTGCTTTTTCTCCAGAGAAAGCTATTGCACAAGGTCAACAAAATAAATCAAAATAAATACACCGATGTGACCTTTTACTTGTGTTATTCTGTATGCATCTTTTGATGTAATATTCCAACGTAATGGATTTTTTTTTTCTCTCTCTGTCTAGCTGGCCACTGTGACTCTCCAAATCCGATCATAAATGGGCACATTAGCGGTGATGGCTCAAGCTACCGCGACACAGTGGTGTACCAGTGCATGCTGGGATATCGCTTGATCGGCACATCTGTCAGAATCTGCCAACAAGACCATCGGTGGTCTGGAACAACACCTGTTTGCGTCCGTAAGTGCCTGATATTGGAACTGCAGATCACCGTGTAATAGTGGAAAAATAGAAAATGATAAATTATAAATGTGCTTATTTCTTCGTAGCAATTGTTACATAATAGTAATACCTTTCTTGAATTCCATTGTGCAGATGTAAAGTGTACGATGGGTGTCACTTTTGCTTATAATTGATCTTTCAATGACTGTTGTAATGGTAACATCCGCACTCTACCCTCAGCCATAACTTGTGGTCACCCCGGCAACCCAGCCAACGGGCGGACCAACGGCAGCGAGTTCAACCTCAACGATGTCGTCAACTTCACCTGTAATAAAGGTTACATCCTGAGTGGAAATGCTCGCGCTCAGTGTCGACTCAATGGGCAGTGGAGCAGCCCCCTACCTCTTTGCAAAGGTAACAATTAACACAGTTCTGTAATGATCGAATGTGGGTGTGAAGAATGACATAAATTTAGCCTAAAAAGTCCGTTTACTGTATTATGTTTTTCTGCAGTTGTCATTAGAATTTTAGACCCGTCTTTTATTACAGTAGCTCTCATTTGTGCAGGGTAGTTGTTAGTGCTGTCACTATCCAATATTTTTAGAATGTATTCATTTTATTCCTTTCATTTTGCATTAAAGCGTATTACAAAAGCATTTTTCCCCTGGTAACTTTATTAACCAGTGATTGGTGGTTATTTTGTATTTCATATTTGTATCGTGATTTAAAAAAAGGGGGGGATTGATGTATAGTGCTATGTTACCAGTTTGGTCATTGTTTTCCAAAGTAAGAACAGATGTTTGCAAATGTCTTGTTTTGATTACACACAGGAGATAATCAGTCTTCTTTCATTAAAGACTACAGAAATCAGTGAACAATTACTGTTGATATGCTGAAATCAGAGGATTTGGACATTTTTATTATGGGAATGCTGAAGCATTCCCACATATGTTATTGTGATTTTTATTCTTCACACTCTTTTGCCGCCTAACAACTCCCACATAATATTCCAATTTACATTTGTCAAATTTCAACTAGCCTCAAAAATTCACACCTCCCGGGGTATATATATATCGCCTGATTCCGCATTATTTACAGCATTTGCACAATTTAACATTTAATATCAACTTTTCCCCATTCATTTTCAATTGGACAGTCATTTAACATTGTCTAAGTATAACTTTCCACGCCCACTTCCATATATATAAATTATCATCATTACCAGGTGTCTGATATTGCTCGGTGGCACAGTCGGTAAAGCGCATTGCCCAGTAACTAGGAGGTTATAATTTCATAATTCATCTCTCAATTTGCTTTCAGCATTCCCACGCAATTTCTCCAGAAATTGCACTCTTGTTAAATTAAAAAATGTCTGCAATCGGTTACTCCATTATTAACACATTCACTCCCAGGACATTTTCGCTATTTTACTGGATTTT
Organism: Festucalex cinctus; assembly: GCF_051991245.1. Taxonomy (NCBI): domain Eukaryota; kingdom Metazoa; phylum Chordata; class Actinopteri; order Syngnathiformes; family Syngnathidae; genus Festucalex; species Festucalex cinctus. The sequence continues at coordinate 27,106,789 of NC_135414.1, forward strand.
GACTGATTTTGCACGGCCCAAAGAATATTTTGTCTTATTGCTATAAAAACATGGAATCTACCTAAAGAAAGATTAGAGCCTCTTCTTTCATCAGGATAAAAAAAAAAAGTGTATTTCTATCTTTTTCCATTTTGCATCAATTAGCATTAAAATATGGTTAAGTTTCATCATTATTTACAAATCTGTTTAAAACTAGGGGGAAAAGAGCTTTTTGATCTCTTATACTCTGCTACCATCTGCTGGCCGATTTGTAATAACTACCATTGCTTGAAGCATTCTCTTCAGTTCAGAGGCTGCATCAAAGCCAAAATGTATAAATATATCTTTGGGAGCATGGTAATATTTATAATAGAACGTATTTATACGTTTTTGGGAGTAAATGAGTTAAAATAGTTGTCTTCTACTTCTGTACAGGACGTGTGGGTTCCGCTCTCACTTAGTGAAAGTGTAAATGAGAGTGAATGGATTTCTGTCTCTATATGGTCCCTGTAATTGACTGAAACCCCGTGCAGAGAATTAATGAATTGATTTTTGTGTACCTAATAATGTGACCATCGTGAGCTTCCGCAATACTTGTGAGCCACAACTTGTAACTCAGCGGATGCATCCCGCTCGGCTAATCATGCGTGGATGGAACATTAGCAACCCCCACTGACCTTGTTGCGGTGTAGCAGTTATGATGTATTAAATTGTGCAAACACTCTGCTCGGTCACAGGGGCAGATCGATACAGCAGAGATGCACACAGCTGTCTCCCGTTCAAGGAATGTATCCAACTCCCTCACTTTTTTTTGCTTCTCAGCTGCAGCTGTCAATTAAGAAGGCTTTTTTTTTCGTTACCCTCGGGTGCCCACACATGGACGCACACGCACATATTTTCATATTGCATGTTCCCCCTCTTGGACTTGAATCGGAGTCAATGTCAGTCTCCCCAGTGACATGCAGAAAACTAAACTGCACTTTTTGACTGGCATTAAGCACAAAGACTGTTTGACAAAATGGACCAGCTACCTTGACAGGAGCTTCAAAGCCGCTTGTCTTTCGAGTGGACATCAAAGGGCAACTCTCCAAATAATTAACGACTCATTCCGTAAATATTTAGTGACAGCAACATCTACAAAGATGAATTGGGGCAAGACAAGAATACATTTCATTCATGTATATCCTGCTTTTGTCACCAGTGGTAAACTGTTCTGATCCCGGACACGTGGAGAATGGAGTGCGTCAGTCTGGACCGCGTTACCCGGAAATCTTCAGCTACGGCATAACCGTGGCCATCCACTGCAAACGAGGCTTCTACCTGCTCGGCTCGGCGCTCCTCACCTGCCTGCATGATGGACGCTGGGACAGGCCGACCGCTCGATGCTTGGGTGAGGATCGACGTTTGCCGTATTTTCCGCACTATAAGGCGCACCTCCAATGAATCACAGATTTTAAAACTTTTTCCATATATAAGGCGCTACAGTAGAGGCTGGGGTTACGTTATGCATCCATTAGATGGTGCTGCGCTAAAGGGAATGTCAACAAAACAGTCAGATAGGTCAGTCAAACTTCATGAATAGATTACAAACCAGCTTTCTGACAACTCCATTAACTCCCAAAATGAATAAACAGCTGTTTTATATTTTCTCTGAGGTAAAGTATTAGTATTAGCTAGCGATCCAAGATGGCGAGATCTTCTGCGCATGCGCGTCACCGATAACGTATTGACAGCGAGACCTGTTGCGGCTCAATATTAATCCATATATACGGCGCACTGGATTATAAGGCGCATGGTCAGCTTTTGAAAAAAATTCAGGCTTTTAGGTGCGCCTTATAGTGCGGAAATTACGGTAATCCTCGTTAGAATAGTTTTAAAAACAACTTACAACCATCCATCCAATTTCTTGACCGCTAATTCCACAGAAGGGTCAGGGGGGTGCTGGAGCCTATCTCAGCTGGCTTTGGGCAGTAGGCGGGGGACACCCTGGACTGATTGCCAGCCAATCGCAGGGCACACAGAGACGAACAACCATCCACACTCACAAGCACACCTAGGGACAATTCGGAGCGCCCAATTAACCTGCCAAGCATGTCTTTGGAATGTGGGAGGAGACCGGAGTACCCGGAGAAGACCCACGGAGAGGCACGGGGAGAACATGCAAACGCCACCCAGGAAGGCCGGAGCCTAGACTCGAACCCGAGTCGTCAGTACTGAGAGGCGGACGTTAGCCACATAACCACCGTGCCGTGCCGCCCAACTTCCAACTAACAACCACCAAAAATTTCAAGAATATCGTGACAAATGGGTGGATGGAGAGTTGCTGTAAAATTAAAATGTCTAACACACTATAGCATTTTGGATTGTTTTACTACCTGAGAGAGTTTTATTTTAAGATCCTTTGAATACTCATTCAAATCACATGCTGCAGTGCCCAGTATGGGGCTACATCATTCACGTATGCCGTTTTGAACTAGCTACAAAACAGACAACATGGGAAGGTTTCAAAGGAAAGCCTGAAAAGTAATAAATTGTGCATGTCGGTTTTGTGATTTAATGAGAGGACAACAGGTTGAAAGAACAAAAAAAAAAGGAGAACATATCTGTCCAATCACACTGTTGAACAGACCTTCAAAGGACACTTTGAGACTTGCTTACAGAAGGCTTAAAGTGGTCGTTTAAAGTTGTGGGAGTGTATTTTATGTTATGGCATGATGACAGAAGATAAAATAGATACACTCCCTGGGTCAGCACACTGTGACGATTGGTGCTGACCTCCCCCGCGCAATTTTCCAGTTGTGCTGTCCCAAGTTGTAAGCACAATATTATGCAGGATGGGCACATAGATACATCCAAACACACACACGCACACACTCAGGTTGAGTTAAATTAAACAAATCATTTATTTTTTGTTATGCAGTCGCTGACTTTTTCTGCCACTAACACTGCCGGTTCCATCACTTCAAACTTAATTTTGCACTTGCTCTACTCTACCGTAAATGTTCGTCGGTGGAAAAAGCAACAGATCTATGGAAGTCCTCTTGTACTGTTAATCTAAATGTTATTCACTTTACTGTATGGCAAGTACCAATACCAGGTATCAGTATCTGTCTGTTTCAGTACTTTTCATCACCTAAAAAAAAGTGATGCTTCCTTTACAAATGATGTCCTAATTTACACTGCAAATACCCAAAATGTTGCTCATTTTTATTTGACTCATCTTTTGATATCCTGACCAATTGTACTCAAAGTACGAACACTTTCGGAGGGGCATCTATATGGCTGATAAGGCAGAGAGATTAAAGTCAAGTGTAACAGGGAGCCTACAATGAGGTCATGATGTACAAATGAGGAATGGGACAAAGAGGGCAAGGTAGACGTGGCGCATGGGGCATTAAATTCCAGGAACAAGGTCTTATCAAAAAATTGGGTGGAGAGAAGCGGGTGACTGAGGGGCAAGGAGAGGACAGAGTAATCCAACTTTGGCTTGGTGTCGCTGGACCAATTGTTTGGCAGAAATAGAAAATGGAGGGCAATCTCATATCTGTCATCTTGAGCGCTCTGCTGCCTGACCTCTGTAAAATGTCAATTTTTCAAAAAATTGAAGAGGAAAAGAGAAGATTTTGTTCTGTGTTGTCCATCCTAGACATTATGGAAGGATTTCCGGGAAATAAATGGATAAATGAGTAAGTTTTGTTCTTAAAGTAAAAATCATTTGGAATAAATTATTGGTGCTCACATTGTTGACGAATGGGCAATACACTCATTTGGGTAGTTAGTTAATTTTACCAACAAGGTTGTGTTGGCATCAATGCCTGTTTGTAGGTGTGCATTTTAGGGCTGGGTTTTATAAAATTGAATATTGAATTTAATATCTTTTTCCCTAAAACAGAATTTTAAAGGCCATTTTTTATCACTTTTTTTTTAAAATATACTGTTCACATACAATGCCATTTAAAGTATTGTCTTACATTTATGAAAGACCTGACTTATTGCACTGTAAGACAATTTAGAATTATGAAAACATTTTCATCTCATCCTTGCTGAGGTCAATATTTGTGTAACACGTAAGTGATCATAACACGTGTTACTTTCATTAATAAACTAAATCATTTAACCATGTACTGCCTCTGCAAAATTTAATTTGGAATTTAATGTTTGTGGAGTTTTTATCATGTCCTGAAAGAATTAATTCAATTCAGAAAATTAGAATTGATACCCACCCCTTGTGTATTTTCCTGCCTAGATTTTTGGAATCATTCTTTCATGGAGTATTAACTCATTCGCTGCCATTGACGGAAAAATACGTCAAATGATGCTTTTTTTTTTTTTGCTGGTCTGGCAATGAATGTGTTAATAATGCAGTGACACGCATTTCTACCTTTCATGCAGCCAGGGCATTAGATATCGAGTGCCCAAAATTCAGTTGAACTCTGAGATGTGCGCATCTCATGTCATAAAATTCTTAGTTGTCACTCAATATATAAATGTGTTAACCAAAGTAAGACTTGTTGTGGAAGATCCCTTCTCGTCTACCATGTTTTGGTCGATGTTGAGCCTCCCTGGGCGTTCCGGTGGACACAGTGGCCACGCCCCCTACGCATCTGGCAATTCCGGTAACAAAATAGAATCGATTTTAGACTCGGTAAAAGCAGGTCTAAATGGTAGCGCAGGTGGTGTAACACGATTTTGGATTGGATTGAGGCATAGTAATGTGTGGTGAATGTCAATGTATTTTATTCAACAGCATGGGAAATCCCTCTGAATCAATTTGGAATGGGTAAGATCAAAAAAAAAAAAAAAAAAAAGGAAATGAAATGAAAAGCCATATGTGCAGGATTAATTGACCCCTTATGTTGACATCTTGCATGACATCAACCATGCTCCAAGTAATAAGCACAGCCACTTTGGTACTTCCTGAACTGAGGTCTCATTTGACATTCATGACGCCGATTCAAGTACAAACACTTGATGACTTTAGAGGTGCGTCTTTCTTAAAAAATTCCGCTTGCATTTCGACGAGCATCCCAGGTTCTGCTCTTTTATGATTATTATTCATTCATTCCAGATAGTTGCTTGTTACCATATTTATCTTGTTCCTGCATTGTAATACAGGCAAATATAAACATGCGCCATGAATCACGATATCACCCACCTTCTTTTGCATTCTTCCTTTTACCCCTCATTTTCTTCTGACCCTGACTTAATGCAGAAGTTGATGCAATCCATACTTGGACGCATTCCCATGTGCATTAACACTCACACACGTTCAACCTCTGTAGCTATTTCCTGCGGTGACCCCGGTGTGCCCCCGAATGCAATCATCCCTGGGACCCACAGCTGGACTTATGGCTCTGTGCTGCAGTACTCCTGTCTACCAGGAGGGACGCTAGTGGGCAATGCTACGCGCCACTGTCAAGAGGACGGCACTTGGAGTGGGGCGCCGCCCTACTGCACTGGTAAAGTCAAGCGACTCGACTCTTATCCGTTCTGCATGCAAGTTGCGGTAAACAAGACGCGATGTGCGTGCAAAGCAGGTTGTTTCCAAATGTACAAGCTTAGTGGGTCACAGCATCTCCCAACAGCATCTCAATTCAAATCAATGCCAGAAGGGAAATATGATGCATTTTGGATCTGATGAAAGCAGCAAAACAAACTTTATTTCTCAACTAAATAAAAAAAAAAAAAAATTGAGTTGAGAAAGTCCAGAGTGACTTTTCCAGCACATAGTAGACTTGAATCTAAAAATAATCAAAACAAGGAAATGAACAGAATAGCATAATAAGGTAGAATGAATCAAATGTGTGAGTGCTGAACCAAAAAGCCAAATGAAGTGGAATAAATCACATTTGATGGTGGGCGGAAAAAAATCGGTATACACTACAAATAATACAATTCTGAATTCAACTCAACTTTATTTACAAAGCGCTTTAAGAACAGGCATTGCTGTTTACAAAATGCTGTACATAAACATAAATATCAGTTTTGCAGTAAACAAGAACAAAGCAAACATTTTGAAGTGCAATACAGGTTGGGTTTTTTTCAAGTAAATACATTTTACATCAGTAAATAAATAAGAAAGGCATGGATTACCATTTTTAAGTGCTGCTGAGATAGAAGATTTTTTACCTTAGCCAGCTGTCTAAGATGGAAAAAAAGCTGGATTTGACAACAGCGGCAATTTGCCGGTCCAGTTTAAAGCTATATGTTAAGATCAAGTTGATGTTCTAAACTTATAGTTTGAATCTTTTTTTTTTTTTTTTTTTTTTACTTTTATTTGTTTCTTTAGTTGTTTTTATTTGCATTGATATTTATTTCTTGTATTTAATTTTTGAATTATATTTTTACATCAGTTTTTAATTTTCACTTTTATTCATTTATTTAGTAATTCATTTATTTTTTAATTTTGGCAGTTTTGGTCCTCCATATAAACTTTCTGCTAACATTTGTGTGCATATATAAATCCACTAGCAGGCTGTGAACTCTCCACTGGCCTTTAAGGGAAGTGATGATCTCATTTATAACATGTTGTATATTTTAATATTCGGCTTGTAGCATACCAAGCAAAAAAGACCAGAAACGTTTTTTTGAAAGCGCTTACTATTTTTTTTGTCTTTTCTTTTATTCCGATCCATGACAAACGTGAATAGCAACGACAGCCACATTATGTTCGAGGTCGCCTCTGTTTGAGGACTCCAAAGATTATTTCTCAGACTGAATTGTTGAAGTCATTCGAACAAAGGTCATCAAATATTCTTCTACTTTTTCCAGATATTTGCTGTACTTTCAAGAAATGTCAAACTCTGTCTGGGTCTTGCTTCTTTATGATTCCAAAAAGACATCTAAACCAATTACTAAGAAATATTTGCGAAAGGAAAAAAAAAAAAAAAAAAAAAAGTCTTATATTTAATGATCTCTTTTCAAACACCAGCAACTTTTTGATTAATGTTCCGTATGCTTCATCCTGGCTCGGTCTACCTGTTTGAGGGGGTTGAAGTAGAACAAGACGAAGATTCCCGGTTTACTACTCATGTTGTCAAGTGCGGCGATTCTACACACCTCATAACACTACAACTTGATCATTTCCGAAGCCGGCGTCAACCGTCTCAACAGCCGGAACGCAATAAGCTCGCTCGGCTGGCCTCGGACCAGAAGGCTCAGCGGGGCGGAATCCATCCTGCAGCTGGAGAACCTCATTGAGATGCACGGCGCCTCGATGGGAGCTCTTAAAGTCACAAATCCCCACCGGTGGAATTTAAGCTCCTAAAGTTGTGACACGCTCTGCGCTTTTCACTGCTAGAACAATTTAGCATCGCCTTAATGCAAAGTTATGCTAGTTTTGCATGGCCGTCGCTCCATATGTTAATGCCTCCGTATACATACTGTATGTATCTCTATAAAATGATATCATATTATCATAAATGCATTTTTTTCCCCCAAAACCTATTTTATATCTAACTCTTTCTTAAAAGTACTAAAACTAATCAGCATGACTTCCAAGGATAACTGGACCAGCACCAGATATACAACTTCATAAATATCCAGTCCTTGTATTATTATTCACTTGTGTTGTTAAGGTGGATTTTTTTTTTTTTTTTTTTTTTTTTTTTTGTGAGCAAGAGTGAAATAAGGAAAATTGAGCTGCACTTTTATCTTAGATCGTTCACAAGCCATTTTGTAACAGAGATACACGAAGGACTATCAGTTTGATACTCACTTATGAAATAACAAATTTGCTCAAATTACCTTGCCGGTTGTCACCGCACTGCAATTCCACTCTCTACAAGTCTAGAATTATTATTTTTTTTAATGTCTGTATGTGCTGCATTTGCAAGATTTTATTTATTTATTTATTTATTTATTTATTTATTTATTTATTTATTTATTTATTTTCCAGGCTTACACTATGCTCCCCTTCGGCAGCATGGCTCAAGTCTTGTCTTCACATTGAATAATATACATCAATGTACAAATAAAAAAAATATATATATATATTTAGAAGCATTTAGAAGGGATTAAAAGAAATTTAAATACATAAAGGCTTTTTTGAGGTATACTAAGGCTGCTCGCTAATGAAGAAAATGTTAATCACGATTATTTTTGGTAATAATTGAAATCACGTTTCGGACGATCATTTTTTTTCTGGTACAAATCAACAAAATGTTTTAACATAAAAAAAAAAATATTAAGACAAATAAAATTCTTTGAACTATAATTATGAAAGTTGCTTTTGGATTCAATAAAATTTATTCAATTAATTATTTTAAAAATTAAAGTCAAATTCATATACATTTAAACAAGTCGATATTAATATTAATATCTTTTTGGACGATTATGCTGATTTTGTAATTGTGGAGTGTAATAATTGAAATTGTAATTGAATTTTGATTAATTGCACACCCCTAGTATACAGTGAATGCAAAACGGGAAGTCTAATATTATCAACAGTGACACAACGTGTTTTATATTACACCCAACTTGTGCAATGTATGAAACATCTCTTGATTTGCATCATAACGCATAAAAGTTATTCCGTTTGTACAAAGTCCATGATATAATCAATTGTGAGTTTCTCTATACTGTTCTGTATGTTGCCTGTGCATTTCTTTCTCCCCCAATGTATGCGGGTGTGCACCTTCCCAGGCTGTTAGTGTTCGGGCCATTAACTCTAACTGTCTCTTCTCACTTAAGGTCTGAGTCCAGGGATGTGCGGGGACACGGGGGTCCCTCCGCACGGTGCCCGTTTAGGAGGGGAAGAGTTTAAAACCAAGAGCCTGCTGCGTTTCAGCTGCGAGGCGGGATACAATCTGATTGGCTCCGCTGAGAGGACGTGCCTCCACAACGGCACCTGGAGTGGAACGCAGCCCGTGTGTCAAGGTGAGCGAGCCCAGCGGCAAGCCTTTACACCTGTGAAATACTCTCACCCCTCAAGTCGCACACAGAGACAAAAGTAGCATTCTTGAATGCTGACAACTCTTCCGCCAACATTTGCTTTAGAATCCATCGATTTATTTCAATAGCATTCGGATTGAGCTGCCGTCTGCTGACAATGAGTGAAAAAAGTGCCAATCATACACCAGGGATACAGAATCCACAAGTATATTACTGTTAGTGTGAAAATACAGTGCAAAACTAATATAGCCTGGTTTGTGAGATATCATATTAACTCATTTGCTCCCAATAATGTATAAATACGTTTTTTTTTTCATGTTGTGTCCCAAAGACGTATTTATACGTTTTTTTTTGTTTTGTTTTGTTTCGTTTATGCAAGAGCATACAGAAGGCTTTGATGAAACAAATAGAAACATAAATTTTTTTTTACTGATGAAAGAAGAGACTTTAATCTTTCTTTTGGTAGGTTCCATGCTTTTATAGCAATAGAACACAATATTCTGTGGGCCTTGCAAAATCAGTCAAAATCCAGTAAAACAGCCGGGAGCGAACGGGACTGCTTCTGTGAAAATGGCTGGGAGTGAATGAGTTAATATGCACATTTTATCTTTTTTTTTTTTTTTTAAGGTTAAGGGTGGCTCTCTTATATAAACAAAACTTTGAGCAAATTAACCTTATCATCCCAGACTTTAAAAAAAATGTTGCTCTAAAGCAAAATATGAAGGAGTGCAAATTTTGTGTAAACCTATTTGCCTTCCTGAAATATGGACTTAATTATTCTGAAATATATGTAAAAATAAATCAGCTTAGCTTCCTCCCAAGTTGAGCAACTTAATCTCTCCTTGAAAGAATATAGTGCCATCCAACTCACTTGGCATGTTAGGCACTGTAAGCTTCTAATTCTTTTTGCATATACTCTATATATTATTGTGAAATGAGCACAGAAATTAGTGATATGCATCAGCCTGGATATTGAAATGTCACACGGCGACAGAGGTGAAAACGACAACAGTAAATGCATAGCAGGTCATTTGAAATGAAAGCTGCAGCTACATGAAGCGTTTTGGGGGTAACAGAAGGAAACGACTGAGGTGTGCATGCGTCTGTGTGCGTGCGTGTGGCCTAGATATAGAGGATTTCAGCTTGTGACTGCACTGGATTTCCCAATCTGCGCTAACAAAGGGATCCCTATACAACAGCAGTTTCCAAAGATGCCTCTTAAACCCTTGAGATTTTAGAGGAAATTAAAGTGGGTCCTCGTGGAGCTGCGCAGAACCACAAAAAAGGGAAGCGGCATTATTTCCCCATTCTCACCTCCAGTGGGTTACGTGTCTGCACGCTGCATTTTTGGTGGCTAAAGCAGGCAGAAATTAGACGGAAGTAAGAGTGTTGTTCCTTTAGAACAGGGGTGTCCAAACTACGGCCCGGGGGCCATTAGCGGCCCGCCGTGCATTTTTTTTTAGTGGCCCGCGACATATGCTAAAAATGACATTTGACTCAATTCAAATAAGATAAAAACAAAAATGTTTGCAGATGGTCAAAGTAAGAAGGGAAGGTGTCGAAAAGCACAGGTGCTATTAAAGTTTATTAGTTAACTAAAACTAACGAAAAAACTAAAATTCGAAAAAAGAATTTCGTTAACAAAGTAAAATAAAAATGAAGATGCTTTTTTTTAAAAAAGAAAACTAACAAACTACATTTTATGTTTACAAAACTAACTAAAATAAACAACAATAAAATAAAATATTGCGTACAAGTAATACAATACAATAAAAAAAACTAAAATTAATACTGAAACTAACGAAACTAAAACTAAGCATTTATTAAAGAACTAAAACTAATTAAAAAAAACTAAGAGAACCACCTTGAAAACTAATTAAAACTAACTAAATAAAAAAAATAAAAAATTCAAAACTAAATAAAAACTACTACATTATCTGTCAATGAATCTTACACAATCGCATGCATTTACTCCAGCTCAGGTTTCTAAGGTTGTCCAAGTTTCTATTTGTGGGACACTAATTCTTTGTGTCTCGTCTGTTTTTCATTTCGCTAATGGTGGTTAAAAGCTGAACCGGAAAGGCTGCTGTATCTATCACAGAGGCATACAAAGATCCATACACACATCAACCATCTTGTCATTGTGCACTTTTGCTCTTCTCTTTGCGGGAAGACACACAAAGTCTGAAAACCCAACGAAAGCAGTATAAACAGTCCTTCTTAATGTTCCCACACATTGATGTTTCTCATCAATAGGTGTTCACTTGTTAAGTCGTCAGGTGGCATGTTCTCATTAGTGAATGGAATGTTATTCGCTGTTCTTTTTATGTTAGCATGGCTCCGTGGATTTTGAAAAATGTTTTCTCATTGAATGCAGAAGACCGAAATAGCCATGGTTCCTTCTTGGATTTATTAACCCTGCATAAACAAATGCCTAATGCCTCGATCACACAGCATGATCTTAGTGAGGATAACAAGCTACAAAGCGTGCAAACAAAAAGCACCGGCATGCCGCAACATCAAATGCAAAGGCATCGTCCAATTTCAACATCTTTGAACATATGTGTTGTCTTCCATAATCAATTTTTTATTTTTTGTTCACAACTGCTGGGTTCTCCCCTAATCATATGCATTGGAATTCATTCATCCTTTGACAAATGATAGATCAGCAAAATTTTGTATAATGCCCACCTCTAAAAATTACATGCATAGACCACTCTGATTAACGATTAGCATTAATTAATTAGGATTTGTCAGGCATGTTATTTAATTTACATATCTTTTTGAAACATTTTACGATATAATTTAGGGATGTAAAAAAAAAAAAATTGATTCAGCAATATATCGCAATTCTCGAATCGGTTCAATAGGTGGCCGAATCGATTTGTAAACATCCATTTTTGATGGAAAAATATTCAACAAAAGGTCTTACTTATGGTTAGAGTTAACAATATGTTATATTAATGGAACATTAAGCCTTAATATTTTTATTTCAATGCTGTTCAAACATTGGCTCACAGTTATAAGGCTGAAGTTTCAGATCAATAATACATTTTCATACAAATCTTACAGCGTACAAGTTTACTGATTAGTACTTTTTAAATTTGAGTAAAAAAAAACAAAAAAAAACCAATCACAACAATCAACTTGTAAATTCGTATCGGGATTCATCGGTATTGAATTGAATCGTGACCTATGAATCGTGACACGAATCGAATTGTGAAGTACTAGGCAATTCACACCCCTAATATAATTAGGATTTTTAATTTTTTTTTTAATTTTATCTATCAAAAGTACTATTGGTATTGGTATCGGTGACTACTCAACAGTTGAGTACTCGTGCTGGTATCGGTCTATAAAAAAAAAAGTGGTGTTGAACATTGTTTTAAAATATTTAATCATGATATGCTTGCAGCAATGCTTCGTGTCACTATCATCAAAATTCAGTAGATCCAAAGCTATTGATATGACACAAACATATGCAGATGAAAACAGAACCTCCTTCGCTGAGATGCTTGCAATGGCGCAGACCTGCATGAGATCATACATTTCTTTCTGTGTTAGAAATGTTAGAAAGCGATCTTTAGTATGTTAATAATATGCAAATTTTTAATACATAAAAATGTCAATCAAAATTGAATATTCTTATGCATCTTATTGGATTATATCAGATTGTGCAGGTGTGTTCATGTTGTTGCCAGTGAGCGTGACTGTCTGCTACATATTTGCAGCATAGTTTTATTTTGAGCAAAACCAACAAGGAGCAGTTTGAAACCGCTGTGGATACCGTCGGCGTGTTTAGCCTGCATCTGACTGCTAAAATACTGCGCTGTCTGCTATTCACTGCTGGGAATCTATCCAACAACCCTTAATATTTAATTAGCCTCACTACCTCAAGGACATATTTTTTTGTTATTTCCATCTGGCTCCAGCGATAATCTCATTATTGCAGACAATGCACGCGATCGACCTTGAGTGACAGCAACACGGTGTTGCTCACACCGACATTATTAACAAGATTAACCATCATTTTGGAATATGCTTGCACTTTCTCAGCCGTGTCATGCGGCAACCCCGGCACCCCGGCCCAAGGCAGGATCGTCTTCAGTGACGGCATCACCTTCGGCAGCTCGGTGGCTTACGCGTGCTGGGAAGGCTTCAAAACGTCAGGCCTGACGACCAGACACTGCACAACAAACGGGACGTGGACAGGACAAGCACCAGACTGCACTGGTAGGGGAAATAATGGGCTTCAAAATTGCACGTTGTTTCAATTTAGCGCTTGTGGACAGCATCAGTTTACTCCAACATCTGTGCTGGCTTCCTGGTTTCATCACAGCCACATATCACGCCCCAAACACAATGTTGCTCTGTGATTGGTCCGAACCACCGGTGGTCCGGACCGGTGGAAATGAGCGTGCTCGGTACAAGATGTATGCTCCAGATTTTGTGAACTCACAAATACTGCGAGAATTCATCTTTTCAAATCAAGGTTACCTTAGACTGACAACAATAAAAAACAGTCAGTACTGACTGGTGAACTGAGTCCCCAGAACACCCCCAATAAAACAAAACTGCACTTTTCAGAGTAAGCTTTTATTGTAGGCAATCTAAGGCACATCTTGGCACTAATCTTGGTGTCTAATCAGCATCTTGATATGGCACACGTAATGTGAGGTGGGATGGATAATCTCGGCAAAGGAGAAGTGCGCACTATCACAGATTTAGACCAGCTTGTGAACAATATTTGAGAGAAATGGTGATATTGTGTATGTGGAAGAAGTTTTTGATCTTTGAGTTCATCTCATAAAAAAATGGGAGCAAAAACTAAAGTGTTGCGTTTATATTTTTGGTAAGTATAATCGCCATAACATATTTGGATATTGTGGATTAGACTACAAATTCAAGGGCAGATCATTACCACGCCTAACACAATGTTCTCCTACTTCCCGCAGTCATCAGTTGCGGAGACCCAGGGCCCATAGCCAGTGGCATGTACTTGGGAAATGATTTCACCTTCAACCACACGGTGACATACCGTTGTAACCCGGGTCACCTGATGGAACCACCTGGACCGGGTCACAGTGTTTTACATTGCACTAGAGATGGACAATGGAACCAAACCAAACCCAGCTGTAAAGGTAATACATGTGTGTGTGTAAAGAAAACTCCTCAGGAATAATCAAGTACTTAGGAAAATTAAGGAAGTCATATCCTGCGTTGGTGGGGATCAAATGCACGGTATGTTTACAAAAAATGCAATTATACTCATAATGAAATTATTCAAAACATGCTCATTAGCAACGGAAAATGACCAAACTGGAATTAAAGCCATTTAATTCCATTTGGGCCTCCACCATTTATTTGGTAAACGGCAACGTCAACACAAGTGACACTCGTCATTACAGTACTTTGTTAAATTTATGGCTACTGCTGGCAACCTCACTTGGATGCATGAAATAGATTTTTGTTTAGCTAATTAGCCATTTAACTATTCTTCGTGCTGATTTCAAATATCAATAAGTCTTCAATTATGTACTTTTTGTGTTTTTTAAACATTGTGACAAGCAAGGAACATTTATATTACATTTATAAGTTATTTATAAGTTATATATATATATATATATATATATATATATGATTAATCACACTTTTTAATTTTATATTAATATTTATATTATATATTATAATTAATATTTATATTTATATTAATATTTTGACATTAACGCATTTTATTATCTGAATGTCATGTCCATTTCAAATTCAGATGCAGTATAATAAGATTCTGGTGCTGAAATGTCTTCTCCACTCCTGAAAAATTGTATTAACAAGAAATGTTTTTCATCAGCCTAAACTTACCTATTCATACTTACTAAGCTACGGAGATACAAGAAATGTGTGGATTTGCTAACAGTGGATTTGCAGTCACTATGAATGCAGCTAAAGATTAGACATTGGTATCAATATATAAAAGTGTAGCACCGTAATAAGCTCTAGGTAAGATATTTTCAGTGTGGCCAAATAAAATAAAACAACACTAGCCAATCATGGCTGAGGCGAGATTAAACTTTGGTACTGAAAATAACAAATTGTTAAGTGCTAGTTTATTTCCTGAGCAACTTTTGTTCTCCACAAACACAAAGGAAGAAAATAAAAAGGAATGCATTAAACCCAAATGAGCCCAACATTTTACAAGAGTCCATATTTAGAGTTTGGACCGCAGTTCTCAACAACATTAAAAGGAATGCTTCCTGAAACGCTCTCTGCCATTTCATCCCACAAACACGAAACCTCCAGCTGGCTCTTGCGGTTGCTGCGGCTTTGAACTGAGATGAAAAAGCTAAGAAAGCCAGCAGAGAGGGGATGCACTGAGAGGGGAAACAGAGAAGCAGGAGATACTGTAGGTGATCGAAAAAAAAAAAAAAAAAAAAAAAAAAGGGAGAGGCTGGAAATTGAAAAAGGGGAAATTAGACGGAGAGCGGAAGAATGGGCGAAAAGAGGGAGATAAGGGAAGCAAAAAGCTCTTCAGACAATTTGCAGGGTTTTATTTGATCCCGTTTTGGAGACACAGTTTCCTCATATGTGTCCACAGATGGGGTAAGAGCAGCCTTGTTATCCAAGAGCCCTTTTGGCTCCTCATAGTTGTTCTGAAGCAAAGCATCTAACCTCCAACTGTTCCCTAGACAGCACCTTCTAACCCCTGCGTATCTGCGCTGCGTGTGCGCGCATCTCTGCCTACGCCTCAACGAAGCGTCCCCTCGGGGATTAATAAAGAATCTTAAAAAAAATAAAATAAAATAAAAAAGGCATTTTCAACGTGTGGCCTGACAGGCAAAATCAATCAAGTGAGAGTTTGGAGGAATCGGAGAAAATGAATATGGGAAGAAAGTGAAGGGTTGGAGGAATTAAAGAGATGGAGGGGGCGTGGCAATAAAGAAGGAACATTAGATAGCTAAGAGCTAGGGCCAGCTCAATTTTCTGTACAATTTAATGAAAGTGGCCGACAATACCAATCACCTTTTGTAATGAAAACTGGTCAAGAGTAGATTGTGTGTAAATCTGCTGACTGGCAAACAAGTATAGTGGAAACTTAAAAAAAAAAAAAAGAACACTCTGAAACCCCAAACTTCCTGGGGGAAAAGTCATCAAGGGTCCCACCAAAATTATAAGGTTGAAGCATCATACGGTGTCATGTTAAGTCAAGTTTTGTTTTTTTTTCTTTGGCTTTTTATGACTGCACAATGGAATATTATTATTATTTTTCCCTGTTAAATATTATCGCATGGTGTCTCTTTAAGGGATTGTTCTCCTGTTCTGTGCTATGTGTGCACATTCTGGGTGCAAAAACAACACCTCAAAAAACCTAAACTTTAGATTTAATACTCCCTGCGCACACTCTGACCGTGAAAGCGCCACTGCCACCTACTGTAATGGATGTACAATTACATTTTATACTGGTACGTAAAAAAATAAATAAATATAAACATGTTCATAATTTAAGAGTCTTCAATTAACCTAACATCCATGTGTTTGGAATGTGGGAGGAACTATAAGTACCCAGGGAAAACCCACACAAGCACGTAAAGAGCATGCACCCGCCACACTGGACGGACTAAGCCGAGATTTGAATTCGGAGCCTTTCACTGTATCTACGCTAGCAATTAAGAATGTTAAAATCTTACTTAAAGCATTGCTTGAACATTTTGATGATGGCAACACTAATTCCATTTCAAGAAAGGATATTAAAATTCAAGCAAATCAGAGGATTCGCTGTAATAATGAACACCAAATGTCTTTGGGGGGGGGGGGGGGAGCCATTAAAAAGACACAACAATCGAAATTTAGGAAAGGGGAAAAGTGTCACGGCGAAACATGAGCGTTAAGAGGGTGAATGAAATGGCTAAAGCAGTGAAGGTGATGTGCCGTCGGCGAGGCTGCAATGAGAGGGAGGCAGGCGAGAGACGAAGCACATTATGGGGGAAACAAAAGAAGCGAATCAATACCTGCCCCCAAACCTGTAAACACAAAAGAGGATAGGGATTAGCCAATAAAATGTGTTGACTGGGTGAATTATACCAAGAAAGATATGCCTGAAAGACAAAAGAGGGGGAGTTGAGGGGAGCCCATGAAGAGCAATAAATTGAGAAGAAGATAAAGAGAGCATGTGAAACTATTAAAATTCAAGAAAAAATGAACAGAAGCTACCGAATGGCAGAAGGACCAGCTAAAAAAAAAAAAAAAAGGGCTGTAGGGGAAATCTATTAAATGGGCAGAAGGAGACAAACGGAGGGAACAAATAATGTGGAGAAAGTCTAACGAAGGACGAAAAAGTCACAGAATGGCAGAGAGTGCTCGAGCAAACAAGATGAGACTGAAAGCAGTCATGGAGAAGCGATATCAATCACTCAACTCTGTAAGTGTACTTTCTGGCTCATATTGAACCACTAGCTTTGAAAATTGAAAGCTTGTGTTGTACTTATGTTGCTCCTAGAATGACAACGAGCTACAAAATGTTATGTTCTGCAACACGGAAAACATCAAGCCAATATGGGAATGAGTATATATGCTTATTAATTGCTAATATTAGTCAAAAATGTCCACCTGTTATTGTCCACCCAGCCAAAAATGTTGACCGTCACTGTCCACCCAGTCGAAAATGTCACTCTGTCATTGTCCACCTTGTCATTGTCCACCCAGCCAAAATATCCACCCTGTCATTGTCCACCCAGCCAAAAAATGTCCACCCTATCGTTGTCCACCCAGTCGAAAATGTCACTCTGTCATTGTCCACCCAGCCAAAATGTCCACCCTGTCATTATCCACCCAGCCAAAAAATGTCCACCCTATCGTTGTCCACCCAGCCAAAAATGTCCACACTGTCATTGTCCACCCAGTCGAAAATGTCACTCTGTCATTGTCCACCCAGCTGAAATGTCCACCCTGTCATTATCCACCCAGCCAAAAAATGTCCACCCTACCGTTGTCCACCCAGCCAAAAATGTCCACACTGTCATTGTCCACCCAGTCGAAAATGTCCACACTGTCATTGTCCACCCAGTAGAAAATGTCCACCCTGTCATTGTTCATACAATCGAAAATGTCCACCCTGCAAAATAAAAAAGAAAACGTCCACCCTGCCATTGTCCACCCAGCCAAAAATGTCCCCTGTTACTGTCATTGTCCACACAGCCAAAGAATGTCCACCCTATCATTGTTCATGAAGGCGAAAATGTCCACCCTGTCATTGTCCACCCAGCCAAAGAATGTCCACTCTATCATTGTCCATGCAGTTGAAAATGTCCAACCTGTCATTGTCCACCCTGTCAGTAAGCTCACATATTTTGAGGTTTGCCTGCACATAGTCTGCATGCAATTATTTTATTTTTAAGTGTGGGAGCTTAACCAATAAATATATCTTACAGCATAGCATCAATACGAAGTTCAGTGGAAAATCTCAAATGTGGGCAGGTGAAATGAATAAGTCTCAAAGGCACATTATAGTGATATTGACTGAAAGGACAAGAACAAGATGTAATTTCTTTGCAGTTCACAGCAATTGTTCTCCTGCTAGCCATTGGTCTGCTGAAAAAGAAAGGGGGTAAGGGAAGCGAAAAAAAAAAGACTAAGTGGAGAGAGGGGATAGCTGGAGAACTCATTAAAGCAAGTGGGGAGGAACATGCCCATATGGTGTGTGTCTTCGTGAGGCTGGTAGGGCAACAACTGTTGAGATATTGCTTTGTTTCCAACCACTGATTCTCAATCTCTCTGTTACAACATATATGGGCTATATGTGAGCATGGATAGCTTCATGTATGTATTGCCTTGCCTGCATGCTTGTGTTTCTGAATCGAGTGCGAAGCCATCTGTCTGCTTGTTAAATGGGAATTGCTGCGACTTTATATGATGTCAGGGATCCTGCAGATTCTTATCAGCTATTATCTTTGGGAGTTAGGGACACGCACTCTCAAGCATGTGCACGCTCTGATATTTACCATCATGTTTTGGCATTATTGTGTACATGCATGTATGAACGCACCAACTGTATTTCTCGACCCTTCTTAACATCATGTGTCGTGGAGGATTTGGAATGATTTTTCACAGAATGTGAAATTAAGTTAACATCATGATCCGATGATCACTTCATCTTGAAGGCCTAAATGACCTTTGAAAAACTGGAGAAAACGTGACAACTCATTGGGAAACATTCTGCATAGATCGACATTCTGCCACCAAATTGTCATGCCACATCTTCTAGACACGCCTTCTGGTGCGCTAGCCTTCCCAGATTGGCAGACGATATGCAGAAATATGCTACGAACTTTGTACTAATACAAAAAAAAAATCAGCATCCGCCGGCACTCGAGCCATGGTGCAGATGCCCTTTCCATGGAAATAGAGCCTTAAATGTTAGTGGGTTGAAGTTATATTTGATTTATTTATTAAATACTTATTATAGTTTTGTTTTGTTTATGTTTACATTCCAATGTCTCCTCAAATGGCAATGTTATAAATGGTGCAGTTTTTTTTTTTCCTGGTCACGTATCACATTTGCGCAGACGCCTGTTGCTAGCCAGAAATTACCAACAGGCCAATGAATAAAAATGTTCTGGCTGTTTGTAAGGCAAATTGATCCCCCACAGGAACAGTGAAGAAAATCTAAACGCATCACATCAAGGATTATGAAAGTTTATGTATCCACACGAGCCCGGCAATCGAGTCCCTGATCTATGTTGAATATAAAGTACATATTACAAAGGGGACGAAAACAGTGTCAGTGGGTGTCACAAACAAAAATCCCGACAGAAACATAACAGGTGATGATGAAATGTGGCTTGCGTTTCAGTGATCCAGTGCGGACCTCCCCCACAAGTACAAAATGGGGAAGTCGAAGGAACGGACCATTCGTGGGGCTCAAGTGTTAGCTACAGTTGCTTCCATGGTTATCAGTTGTCCTCGCCGGCTGTGTTGACCTGCGAGGGGAATGGAACGTGGACCGGAGACGTACCACAATGTCTGCGTAAGGCTTTTACACATATTATTTGTCAAACAACAAGGCATCATACATTGCCTTCAAAACCTCACTTGACCTCTTTTGGTGTGTCGCAGCCGTGCTGTGTGGTGATCCAGGATCTCCTGGAGGCGGCTTCCGGGAAGGGGGTATCTTTACTTACCGGTCAGTGGTAAACAATATTGATGATGACTATTACCTTGTTTTATGATCATTACTGTTGGAGGCTATTCATTGGGACAGTGTATAAAGCACAAAGGCCAACTGGGCATTTATATGGCTGTAAGAGTAGAAAAGTGTTGCAGCTCTCATCAAAATAGCTTCTTGAGTTTCCAAGTGTAATAAGGAGAAGAGCAGGATAGGACTTAACACTTAAAGTGATGTAGTGGAGGCTACATGATGGATTTTGTTATTCCTCATCCACTTTTTGTGTTGTGGGGTTGGTGTTTTCTTCCAATAGGTCAGAGGTCAGATTCTACTGTCATACCCCTTACCTGTTGGTTGGCTCCGCTTCCAGAGTGTGTCAGGCTGATGGCATCTGGAGTGGCCATCAACCAGCCTGTATAGGTACCGACCATCATCGCATATTCAATATGTGTCACTAGATTTTTATTTTTTGAATTATCACAGTTCCATGTGCCATTATTTAGACCTTACATCAATTGATAAAAATGCTCTCTATTCAGATTGTCAGATTATTTCATACTGCACGTCTGCATGCCTTTCACAGAACATCAATCTAAATATGGTAAAACACATTTTAAGCAGGGATGTATTGATATCCAAACGTCACGATATGATAATTATCAGAATATTGTGGTGAGGTTGACGATTTAAAAAAAAAAAAAAAAAAAAAAAAAAAAAAAAGAGCTCATAATACGGTATAAAAACTCCGGATATTCTGGGGGAAAAAAATTATATTGAAAAAGGGAAAAACACAATATTGTCCTTTTGTACATAACAGCATTGACAAAGCTTGGCTGGTCATTTTATTGTCATGTACTCCTATTGGCTCAGTGACACAAAGTATCATAATATATGTAGTTCCACAATGCTATGCTGAAGCAGGTGAAAAGTAATGTTTGGTGTTGGAGATTCTAAGAAAATATTTGCTTTGTGTGGCTGAAAATAAATTAAAATTAATTAACTGCATGTAAATTTCTCATCTATAGAATGGGAATAGAATTGTGATATTGCTGTTGTTAGCTGCTTTTCCACCAACAAGACCAGGAACTTTGAGTTCTGGATAAAGGAAGTTCCTGGTTGTAAAAGTTCAGCAGGAAATTTAGAATTGTGTTTCCACAGAGTTCTCGGTAAATTATTCAAATGAGTTTGATTGAGTCCAGCCGATGTAAAAAAACAACGCCCCCAAATTTGACCAATCAGCTGTGGTCATTGCAGCCCGCCCCCTCAAAGTTCCAGCCTTGCTCAGCAAGACCCCTGCTGCTGAGATAGTACTTGGACGGCCCCTGTGGAATTTAATTACCCCGGAAATTGTTGTTGGTGGAAAAACGCGCAAACTGAATTTTGCCAAGGTAAACTGAAAAGTTCTCCAAAAGTTCCTGCAGTGTAAAAGCGCCTAAATTTTAAGTGTGTTTGATTTAGAAGGAAATAGGTTTGATCAATAATAGTTACTGGAATCATAAGAACTCTCATTGTCGTCGATCGAGTTTGTGAGACGTTTTAGCATTTGTTTTGAAGAATCGTGCAAGTTTAAGCCGCTATCTCACCAGCAGATAAAGTTTTCATTTATTTAGCTATTGGATTTCTTTGAAGATTTTATCAAAGAAAGCAGCCTTTTTACTTTCCTTTTAAGGGATTTCAATTTTTTATACAGGTCCACCACCAGTAGAAAAAGAATAAAAGCTTACCTGTATAATGCAACAAGGGTAAAGCGCCCTCATGGCTATTGCAATTTTGATGCCATTCCAAATATTAGTGCGTAAGCGTCGTCCAAAGATGAATGTGAAAATTGAGCGCATTTATGTGTGTGTACGTGTAGACCCTGCATTCAACAGCTGTCGTGATCCAGGAACACCAGCTTATGGTATCCCAGTCCAAGCTGTGGGCCTTCAGGTCAGAGATGAAACTGAATTGAACATGCTGGACAGTCGTAATCAGTACTTAATATTTGCAAAGAAACACATGACGTGTTTTTTTTTTTTTTTCCCCCTTCTTTAGGTTGGAAGCAAGATTTCATTTAAGTGCCGTAAGACCTACCACATCCTTGGCTCCACCACAAGAACATGTTTAGAAAACCTCACCTGGAGTGGAACGCAACCTGAATGTATTGGTGAGTTGCTTTTATGGTTTAGAAAAATCATTTTCATTGATAAAAAGTAGGGGTGTTAACACATTCATTGCCAGACCAGCAAAAAAAATAATGCATCATTTGACGTCTTTTTCCGTCAATGGCAGTGAATGAGTTAAAAAAAAATCGATTTGGTAATATATCGCGATACTACAGCACGCAATTCTCAAATCGATTCAATGGGCAGCCAAATCGATTTTTTGACATCCATTCTTGATGAAAAAATATTCAACAAAACGTCTAACTTTCACACCTTAAGCATGGAAGAATGTTATATTAATGGAACATTAAGCCTTAATATTTTATTTCAATGCTGTTCTAACATGAAAAAGGTTACAACCTGTTTGTTAAATACAGCGGCTCACAGTTATAACACTGAAGTTTGAGATCAATAAATAATAATAATTTTCATACAAATCTTACAGTGCACATGTACAAGTTTACTGAATGGTATTTTCTAAATTGAGTAAAAAAAAAATCGTAACAATCGACTTGTAAATTCATATCGGGATTAATCGGTATCGAATCGAATCGTGACCTATGAATCGTGATTCGGATCGAATCGTCAGGTACGAGGCAATTCACACCCCTACTATTAACATAATTAATGTTTACTACTGTGGTTGCAATGGCGTAAAACTGCACTGCATCACACCAGCGTTATACATTGTAGTTTTAGATTTGTTATTATAGTCAGTTTTTATTTTGTAGTGGTGTGTTTTCAAATTCAGTTAATTTTAATTCATTTTTAGAGCATGTTTGTTTGTTTTTTGTTTTGTTTTTTTTGAAAATGCTTTTGTTTTGTGTATTTTTTTAAATTAACTTTAGCATTTTTTAGATGTATATGGTAGGGTTTATTTGTTGAGTGAATGATAATTAAAAAAAAAAAAAAAAAAAAAAAAAAGAACAATAAGTATTGTGTAATCAAGTATGCAAACCATTTTGTTCTCTCGTCCATTACTCAGCCCACTCATGCCGACAGCCCGAGACCCCCAGTAATGTGGACATTCGCTCGATGGACCTGCCAACCTTGGGATATACGCTTATCTACACCTGTCAAGATGGTTACTATCTGGCCGGAGGATCAGAACACCGAACATGTAAAAGTGATGGGAGATGGTCGGGAAAACCACCACTGTGTAAAGGTACTATTCAAATAACCACATACAATGTGTTGCTTCTTCTAACTTTAACTTTAATATTACAACTTTAAAATCACCTTAGTGCTACACTGGCTTGGAGCAAAAAAAACAACAACATGTTTTTCTGCCATTTTCATAGCCGCCCAATCACACGCTTTAGTGGTCTTTAATATTTGTGGACTAGCAAGGACATCTCTCATGTTGTGTTTGTATTGGCAAACTTTTAAGATGTGTGCACCACATTTTGATCAGATTTATTTCAAGTAGGGACTTGGTAATATTTATTTGAAAAAAAACAGTAGTTGGACTCAGGATTATAAAAAATGAAGAAGGCATGAAGAAGCCAATTTATTTATTTATTGATTTGTTTAAATAACCTATAAACTAAAGCGTTGGCTTTGTGACAAGAATTTTCCATGAACATAACAGGGACATATTTAATTTTATTACCTTGATGTAAGTGTTAGATTAGGGCTCTTCATGACTAGGCAGATGACTTGAGCTAGGCCGTTGTGTCGCTGTTATTTGTCCTTGCTTGGCGCCTTTCTATCTGTCTGCATTCTGACATACGTATCCAGTAAAAACCAGTTAAGGCCATCAGGCCACACATTCTCACACGGGGAGGCTGAGCCGTTCGCCCATGTGGGCGGGCGACCTAGACAGTATAAGTGCAGGGACGATTCTGAATAGATCAGTTCCTCTTCCGCATACTAATAGAAGAGGGCCCCGCAGCTGTGTACTCGATCTTTCTGGCATCCAGTAAACAGTTTCAACTGAGAAAATGCAGCCGTCTGGTTATTACTGTTAGTATAATATCGTGCGCATTAAGATACAAGAACCAGTGGAAGTTCCCACCCAGAACTTTACAGCAGCATAATGCAGGTAAATAATAAATATATTTAAATTATTTGTTCTTGGTGACCTTCTAAAGATTTGAATGATGTGTAATCTGTATTCTTCATTTGCTCTTAAATATGTAACTGTGTGTATATTTGTTTCTCTAATCTTGCATACAAAGATAAACTCATTTAAGGGGTCCCTTTTACTATACATTAATATTGCATATTAAATCCAAGCAACACGTGCAGTTTTTGGAAAACCTGATAATGACTGTTTCCTTCCCATTTTACTTGAAACCGTACCACTGCAAAAAAAATAAAAATAAAAAAAATAAAAAAAAAAAATAAAAAAAATCTTATTTTGTACTTTGGTTCCATTTCATAAAGAAAACACCCTTAATGACAAATGCCACTGCAAATTGACAAGGCAATCATTCCCAAACATAATTTTCACACTTATCAATCATTGTGTTCCCTTCCCCTGACACACATGGAATTGCTTTCGCCCCAAATCAACTCACCAAAATGATGTTTACATTGCAGTTGGAGTTAAAGTCAATCCCAAAGGCCGAGGAGAGACGGACATCCAGAAGAACAAAATCCGAGGTATCAGCAGGGCCACACTGTTGAATTTAACTTTCAGTTTGTGCATTGTACTTTTTGGTTACAGTTTGTTATTAGGACAGCATTAACAGAAATAAAACTTAAACAGGAACAGAGCTGATGAAGCACATTTCATAAGCTGCAAGCTCTTTACATGCAGGTTAATGTCATAACAAATAAATTAAAAAAAAATAAAACTTCAGGTGCAACAGGAGCAAAGCATTGTCGCTTTTGAAGTCATGTTTTTGTGATCCATATATGCATCTGGAGGGAGACAGGGAGGAGACTTAGACCCGTAGAAGAAAGAATTTTTTTGGGTGTACTGAAGGGACCACAATGTTGTTCTCGGCGGCTTTGAATTTGAAATGTTTCTGATTGATGGATGAGATTCAGGCGGTGGTGGATTGGTGGCTTACGTTAACCTTTTAGAAGACAGAAAACAGGACGAGCACTTTGAGAATAATGAGTTGTACAAATAAAATCAACATGCACGCAAGGAAACAGGTGAAATACAACTGGAATGGCTGCCACCGAGAAGTCTTAATTGTTCTTAAGTGAGGTCACATATACTGTATATACACGTGAACAAGAAGGTATCAGATGCCTTTTGCAACCACAAACATTTTGCTTTGTCTCACAGAAAGAGAGATAGATAGATAGATAGATAGATAGATAGATAGAAACAGGATTTATTTTTACTTCCTGTTTCTTCCCTCCTCCCAGTTCCAGTGGACGTGTTCTCCCCCAACTCGGAATGGCGAGGTTTCTACGAATATCTGGGCAAGAGACAGGCCACCACATTTACAGTGACCGGATTCAATGCTAGCAGTGGAAGGGTTAATGTCACCTTACTGGAGACCAGTGGAGTGTCAATCAGACTATCAGGTAAACAAAAGTAATTGACGTTCGGGTTCTTCCCTGCCTGCTTTAGCGAAGAAAAGACGTTTCTGCTCACTTATGACGCATATACTGTAGCTATAGGCGACATGCACGTAAATAGACAACGTGACATGTTCATATCTTATCTTAACTCATTTGCTCCCAATAACGTGTAAATACGTGTTTTTTATGTTCTAAGTGTCCCAAAGACGTATCTATACGTTTTTTGTTTTTTTTTGTTTTTTTATGCTAGAGCATACAGAAGGCTTTGATGCAGCCTCTCAACTGCAAAGAACGGTTGCAGAAATTGTAGTTATTACACAAACGGCCAGCAGGTGACAGCAGAGCAAAGGAGATCAACCAGGGCCATGTAGAAAAAAAGCTCAATTACTTACAATTTTAAATAGATTTGTGAAAACTGTGAAAACATACTTTTTTTCCTGATGAAAGAAGAGACTTTAATCTTTCTTTTGGTAGGTTCCATGCTTTTATAGCCATAGAAGACAATATTCTGTGGGCCTTGCAAAATCAGTCAAAATCCAGTAAAACAGCCGGGAGCGAACGGGATTGCTTCTGTGAGAATGGCTGGGAGTGAATGAGTTAATTAGGGATGTAACGATATCCAAATATCACGATACGATAATTATCACGATATTGTGGGGAGGTTGCCAATATTTAAAAAAGGTCACAATATTGTAAAGAAATGAGCTCATACTGAAAAAAAAAAAAAAGCACAATATTGTGCTTTTGTACATAAAAGCAATACATATAAACTACCTCCAATCTCTAATAACACTTAATATTGAGGCACTTACTTGCTAATGCAAGCACACATTGAGTTCCTCCACATTTTTGACTCGCTTCACAAGCATATTAGAATCCCCTTCATCTGACAATTAGTGATTTTAAACATAGAAGGGCCAAAACATGCCTAATGAAAATTAAATTGCACTACAAAACTAGCCATCAGAGGGTGCTAGAACTGCACAAAGAGAGCTTTTTTTTTTTCTAACCTGTCTTTTTTTTAACAGATGTGGAGCTTTTATGTATCGTGAACATGACGCCGACGATATTGTGGCAGTTTTAATATCACAATATCGCGATACTGCCATTATCGTTACATCCCTAATCTTAATCGAATCAAAATGAATTGAAAATACATTCTGTCTAATATTACGCCTTGAAAAACTTGTTTTCCTCACAGTGAGATTTAAAAAAAAAAAAAAGAAGAAAAAAAACACTTATTTTGTCTTTAGTGTAAAAAATAAGTGTTAAATCCACCATAAAGAATAAGAGCGAATGTTCAAGGTGTTAATGCTTAAAAGATCCCACTTTGATTCACACTCATTATCCACACTTGGCTGATGTCAGGTCGATGCTTGATGGGAGCAATCACAGTAGACAGAGCAGAAACAATATGTTTTTTTGTCTGTGAGACGGCAGAGCCCGCAGTCATGCTTATTAATGTGCTTAATATATGATATGATATGCAGGGTCACTGGCGGGAACTGAAAAAATATCCTGACAGGTTTGCGCCTCTCCGGAAAGCCGCCAAATTTCTCCCATTAAGCGCCCGCTGTAATCACTGCTTGGAAGCATGTGACTTGAGGAATAACCTGCATCACCTTGGAAAATGATTTTCGGAACGGTTGCATCAGATCTGCGGAGGGTCATCTCGAGTTCACCTCAGTTCAATTCTGTTTTAGTGTTATAGCCCTTAAGCATAAAAGCCTCAAGGCTGTGAGTGTGGGTGTTGATCCATAGGTCACAAAAGAACAATTTGGGTGGCATACCATTCGAACTTGTAACAATTTGTAGATTGTTCACATCAATACGATTTTTTTTTTTTTTTAAGACAATGTGTTGGCACGCAAAAGTTGAGCCGTGTGTCTGGACGCTAAACGTCTCTCGTCCTGCAGACGGTTTGTCAGCCGCTTGGATGGGATATGAGTGTTGAAAATGTCAAAGTGTCCCCTCTGCTCTGTTTGTCAGTCAACTTGTGTGTTTGCGCGCCATCGTGTCCTCTCGGTTGACAACCTTCCTGGAAGTCGTTGAACCCGCCGTAAGCGTTCACATTCACAAGAACGCCATTTCGCGACTCTATGTGCAAATGCAACCAAGGAACAATTCGCAGCCGTTCTGGAGAAAGCCACGTTTTCAAAGATGTTTGATGTCGTGAATAAAATCAGTTCAACTGAGTAGTAGTGAAACGACCCAACTCCATTGTGTTAAAAAGGACATTGGTAACATTGCTTGCGTCTCTTGATCTGTCTTTGAAAGGTACTTACAAGTCTGAGGAGAACCAGCTTCTACTGAAGGTCTACCAAGTCAAAGGGCCCACGGAGCATTACTACAGCAAGTTTAAGAATGACAACTGGGCAATGGATGGATATGTAAGACAGATCTCTTCTTTTGAAAACAAACTGTGACATTTATCGAGGGGTTAGTGCACCGTTCACCCTAAATCAGCCGGAATAGGCTCCGCCCACACACATTATTGCGCGGTCACGTCTCCTTTATCGGGTCTTCACAAAGTGCATTCACATTCCACACATTTCATCCGTCTGTCACATTATGCAAACTAGTTACAATGGCATACAATGACGTCTAATTATCTTTTCAAAGGAAGATTTCTATGGTTTACTAAAAAGCTTTTGTGATCTTTATGAAGGCAAGAAGTAATTCCGCAGAATTAACTTGTGGAAATGTTACTTCAAAATCATCCTGGGAAAAAAACGTTTTGACCATGAATGAGTAGGTGACTAAATAATGGACGTAAGATGGAAGTAAGTTGTTTTCTCCCCACTTGAGACTTTTAGAGGTTAACTCTTTTTTTGTTTAGTTTTTTGCCCAGACAACTAAAAGTGAAACATTACTGCTCACCTCTTGCCAGTCCAATAAAACTTTATTAAGGCTGCTGGATCATGATGTTTTATTCTGGTTCATTCAGTCTAGTAAAAGTGTGCAAAAGTGATTTTATTGAGTAATGCATTGGAGGTTAAAAAACAAAAAAAAAAAAAATCATTTGAAGTGTAGGGTGCACCACACTGCACCTTAAACATATATTAGCTGGAAAGAAACAAATATTGTCCGTGCTATGTTATTATTTCATGCTGTAAATCTCACAAGGCAACGTGAATTTATAGCCGTGTGTTGCGGTGTAATGCGTTTTATGATACCATATGATGTAATGAAGATTACATTATAAAACATTCGCCCTCCGCGATGCGTAATGTCTCCGTTCCCGCCACAGTCGGTTTGCTGATGAGAGTGTGTTTGTATATTTCGATGTTTTGTAAAGCTGATCACACCATTATGACTCACCTTAATGTTCCTCAGGTAACTGCGGAATCCGACCAGAAAACATTTGTTTACCAAGGGCACATTCACAGTAAGGACTTTGGCAAATTCCATCTGACAAGGCAAGGTACGATAACATGCAGCCGCATTATTTTTTTTTATACTTGAGTATTCATTACCTTTTATTTCGATGTCTAAACATGCAATGCAGGCAATACCTTATTGTATAATGAAAAACAAAAGTGTGAGTTAGCAATAGATTATTTATACAGTACCTTTCCATGATGTTAGGCCCTGTTACCACGGCGATAGACCCCTCCAACCCCTACACCAACAGCAGCTCTGTGGCAGCAGCCATCTTGGTTCCTTTCTTTGCCCTCATCCTGTCGGGATTCGCCTTCTACCTCTACAAGCACAGGTGGGGCAACTCACACGATGTCCAGTGGAGAAAACGACAACAATCTTTCAAGAAGTAAAAAGCAATGGAAGTAAAAGTAAATAACTAACAACCTTCCCAATATAGAATACAAGCCCGGAAATTTGAAAAATGCACAACAGCGGTTACATTGACTGCATTATCACTTTTCCTCAGTGCATTACTAGTACCTAATTTAATAAGTAATTAATACATTTCCCTTAAATTGCAGTGAAACCGAAAGACCCTGCCTTTCAGCCCGTATAGGGAAGAACAAACAAACAAATAAATAAATAATATCAATTAAATTGTATTGTGAGTAGTGTTGTTCCGATACCGATACTGGTATCGGCAGAGGTGCCGATATTGCATTAAAACAGTGGTATCGGTATCGGTGACTACTCACAAGTAACATGCCGATACCATTAATCCCAACGCTAATATAGGACTTTGGATGCAGCATCTTGTGTCTTGCTCGTGCACGACATTCTCTGATATGTGACATGTTCACTGCATGCCGATCTAAGATATCCTATTGGCCCTTGAATGCTCTGAACCAATAGCAGGACAGCTTTTTCATGTTGAGGAAAAAAAAAAACGTAATTATCGGTATAGTATCGGTATCGGCCGATACTGCAAAGCTGGGTATCGGTATCGGTATCGGGGCCAAAAAACGGTATCGGAACAACACTAATTGTGAGTAAAAGACAAAATCAAACAAATATTTTACTGGAATAAATGTATGAAAACTAACGGTTCTACAAGATTCACTTAAAAAAAAATAATAATAATAATAATAATAATAGTAAAAAAATAATAATAATAATGTTCTTTTCTAATGAAAATATCCAGAAATAGCTCCCTTCCTTCTTATTGCACCGACAACCTGTTTAAAGCTAATCTTGTGATAATAGCTCACATGATGTCACTCGAGTTGGCTACTGCTCACTCTAAAAAAAAGAATTATTGAACCAATTTAGGATTACAAATTGAATTGTTGACGAACTTTAAGAAAAAATCTCTTCAATTGGTAACCCGTGATAGAATTAAGTTAATTCAAAGTGAATATATGAAGTGTAATTAATTATTTGCTCATTAAACTTAATATATTCACTTGAAGTACGTTAATCCAAAGTGAATACATTAAGTTTAATGAATTCATAATTAATTTAACTTAATATAATCACTTTGGATTAACTTAATTCAATTGCGTGTTACCATTTGAAGCAATTTTTTTTGTTTTTTTTGGTACACAATTCAATTTGTAATCTTTTTCGAGTGTGGTATGAAGTTTAATTGTAAACAAACGGCTGTTTTCTAGTTGTTACTCCGTCCTTTAGGGAGTAACTTCATTTTTCGCCTTAATGAAAAATGGAAGGAGTCGTTCAAATCTCTCGTCCTAATTAGTCTTCTCTCATAGTGATACAAAAAACAACAACTGTTAAACCACTGTAATAACGTGCACAGTTTGAGTATTTCATTCAGTCTTCTGTATACCACTAGAGGGAGCCCACGTATGTTTTCGCACGTGCCATGTTCTTCGATGTACTGTATATGATAAAGCTGATGGTTGTATGCAGGACATTGTCTGCTGACACAGATGACAATGAAAGACCAAAAGACACCTGGGGGCCTGGCGGCAGGTAAGAATGACGCCTGTCATGCGGACCTGGTTTCCAATGGCAACCAGATCTCCTCCCGCCGCCACATCCTCCGCCAACCTCGCCATCGCTTGTTTGCAGTTTGTAGATTGATTTCATGCTTTGGAGTATGGCTGCACAATGCAGGGGAAATTGGCCATATTTGACGCAATACATCTAAAATAACAAAATAAATACATAAAACCAAATCAAATCTGCATGCGCCAAATTGGAGTAATGTTGATTTTGAAATGGAAAATTGTATATTCTTGTAAGCTACCAAACTTGTGCAGCCCTACTGCGTCTAAACGGCAATCATTTGAAGCTAGGAAAAAGCAAATTCAATTGTTTTCTATTTCATTGTCATTTCTCTGTCAGCATGATGTCATCAGGAACAAATATAGCTTTATATAGTTAATTCCAGCAAGTGATTGCTCTTGCATTTTATGTGTTTTTTTTTTACATTTTTTTTTGCTTTTTGTTTTTTTTTGCGTTCCACTTGCAAGCCAATAACTAAACTTGTATGTATTTAGTTATTTATGTATATTCACCATATGTGGAAAATCATTTCGCTGCCTCAATCATAAGTAATTTTAGTTGAAGATGTTAACAAGAATTCGATTCAATTCAGTGTATTTTATTCCATTAAAAAAAAAAAAACAGAAATGAAAAGGAACAGAAAGAAGTAAAAAAAAAAAAAATGATATCTGTCCCTGATCAACAACAACAACAAAAATAATCAACACGAATGTTGTATATGTTTTTCCAGTAATTGAATTTTTTTTTTAAAGTTTTTAAAGTTTTTTTTTAAACATACAGATAGACTGAAATTATTTTGTTTTACAATCCAGATTGTGCCATAAGATGACACAGTGATTTGAAATACATCGTTTGTTTGTTTGTTTGTTTTTTGTTTTTTTGTTTTTTTAACTTGTATGTTAACTGGTAAAAATTCATGATGGGCTTTAAACATTATTTTGAGACGGTTAAACTCCCATCAATTCATTACATTTTAAAGTTTTTAGTTGTATAAATAATGGATTTTGTGTGGTCTCTGCATCCGCAACCGCAAACGATACGAATTGCACCTTTTTGGAAAAGAAAGATGGAATCGGTTTAGGTTTTGGCTACAGAAGACAAAAGCATTTGATTTGACAGTTAACTTTTAGTATTTTTGTTTCCCACCAATTTTGGTTTACCATTTTTCATACAATGATTTTGTTGACAGAGCTTGGGTTACAATTTAATTAGAAAAACCTGAGATCTTTGCTTCTCCTTTAATTTCTACCAATTTTTTTTTCCATTTAATTGATTTCCTTCCTTCCTTCCATATTTTTGTCATTTTCAACTTAATTGCTGCTTTTTGGTCCTTGGCTTATCATCGCATCAGTTTGAAGCTTGGCAAGATGACGCACCAACGCACCTCGCACGGCGGTGATTGCCTCGTGACTCATCTGCCACGAGTGTCAGATTGCCACTTCACGCCTGTTTGCATGCTAAAACAATCCGCCATCACGCCAGGCCAACAGAAACAATATTGTTGCATTACAGTCTAGTGTTTTATCATTGCATTTTACAGCAAAGTGTTTTTAATGAAAGTCTAGAGTGAGAGAGTGTCCCCTGCAGTTTGTCCTGCTTTGGCCCGCATGCCTGTGCAAGACCCTATAATGCTGTCAAAGCAATTACATGTGCTGTTTTTCATCCCAGCGATAAAATTAAAGTATTGCACACAGAGCCACAAACAGAAAGCTAATGCAGTGAGTTGAACTACTGCCATGCAGGGGAGTCTTTGTTGTGTGCTTTTGTGTGCGCGCACTTTTGTATAGTAATAGGTTTAGCCCATAAGGTAGGCATTGTGGCTCCCTGGGGTCGGATTTTACCAGAGCGCACGCACGCCCACGCGCGCGCTCATACACACACTTAATGAGATCAGAGCCAACGAGTGTTTCGGCTCCAGAATCCTCAATACAATGCGGGCGAAATTGTCGGTAGCCTTTCTGTTCAAGACAGAAAAAAAAAGAAAAAAACACACTGGTTACCGAAATAATTTGAAACTGGTAAAAGTAGAATTTAACAAAAATGTGCAAAGCTTCTGAAATTAAAAAAAAAACGTCCTAGTGGAAGTTACATCAGCTAAGCTAAGCATACAAAGAATGGAACATTGTGCCGTACTGTCAAACATGGAGACGCTTCGGGGATTGCTTTGCTTCATCTGGCACAAGGGATCTTCAATGTGTACAGCGTGCAATGATATCGCCATGCTATCAAGGCATTCTGGAGCTATTCTGCCCAATGTCACAAAGTTTCATCTCATCTGCAGGTTATGGGTCTTGCAACAAAAAAAAAAAAAAAGACCCAAAGTACACAGTTAAAAACATTCAAGAATTGCTAAGAGCAAATCATTAGACTATTGGGGGGGAGCACGCTGCAATTTTTGTGGAGAGGTTACTGCAGGGAAAATGTTTTTTTTTTTCTTCTTTTTCCTTTTTTGCTTTTAGAATAAAGTGTAATTGCACATCCACTACAGTAGGTGGCAGTGGCGCTCTCAATGTCAGAGAGCAAGAAGTATTAGCTTCTATGCCGTGTAATTACTACTGCTGTCAAATTTAAAGCATTAACTAATTAATAGATCAACAAAAAAAAAAACGCATTAATCATGTCTTAAGGAAGATTAATCACACTACTAATTTTTGACCGTAGATGATCTGCGTTGTGTTGAAATAAAGCATTTGATAAATGTTTGCGTATGACACTCAAAATATTTGTTCATGTGAAACTATTGGGGTCATTTTTTTTTTTTTCATTTGAAATTATGCAAGTAACTAACTGATTATAAAATGAGGAGGATGAGCGTGTGCAGTGGATAAAAAAAAAATTGAAGATGTCCTCATAATAACATTGAATGTCGAAAAAAAATAACAGGTGCTCTTTAAATTTGGC
Source organism: Festucalex cinctus (assembly GCF_051991245.1). NCBI lineage: Eukaryota > Metazoa > Chordata > Actinopteri > Syngnathiformes > Syngnathidae > Festucalex > Festucalex cinctus. The sequence goes on from NC_135414.1 coordinate 27,140,737, forward strand.
ATGCAAACAAATGTTTAAAAAAGCCTTTTTTTTAATTTATGTAATTCATTCTAAAATGTGATTAATCTGATTTAAAAAATAGTTTGACAGCTCTAGTAATTCCAACAAAATTATTTTATTTATTTTTATTTAAAAAAAATTAAGTGATTAATCGTGATTAATCAAAATTCTAAAATCTGATTGATCTGTTTAAAAACAATTTTATTTTATAGCCAAAGACATGTGATAGTCACGTTGGATAGTTGTTGTGGGGGGGGGCTGTGAAATATTTTCTTCCTCCTGAGGGGGCTAATAAAAATAATTGAGAAGCAACAAACTATTCTTAGTGCAAAAGTTCCGTTGATAGTTCCAGAAATACACCTCAAACTTTTGTCTGGGCGAATTCAAGTAATGTCTTTTAAAATGATTCTGTTGGACCACAATTCATGTATTTATTACTACTTTTGTTATTGTCTAGTTATTTCAGTCACTATTGTGTTTTTTTTTTCTTCAATAGTAACAGTTAAACATTTTTTCCTACACTGTTCCACAGTGCTGTAATTACTGAGAATGAGATGAGATGATCACATACTGAAGGGTAGTTTCGCTGTTTCACTGTTTGTCAATCACATTCCACTTCTCGCTCTGGCAGATGGAGTAATGAGGTATCCGTTTGAAATCCAAACTTTTGGGAAACATTTGCAGGATGATTCACGGTAATACGTGAAGAGCAGATGGGTACTTGGCAGCTCAAAGCACTGAAGCCAAACGTTTCTCTGAAATTTGTCGACTTGACACGTACGACCAATCAGATCTTCAGCATGATACGTACTGCGCATTTAATAACATATCTGGTGATTCAAGGTTCTCTGGTATTTAAATATGCTGAGCTTAACTTTCTCTGCGTAATTATATGTTTGGGTTTCTTCTAAAATCTTGAAATGTCAATACATTTAAAATCAAACTTACAAAGTTGTTTGACATTTTTTAATTGGGTCTACTGAAATCCCTTCCTACTTCCTCAATTCACATCAAAATATCAGTGTCAAACTAATATTGAGCTCACACATACAGCAGTAAGAGGAATTCCTATAAGACATACAGTATATTCGCTGTACAGGTAATGTTTTAAAGATTTAATATTCTTTACTAGCATGCAAGTATGTAACGAAGGTCAATTGTCAACATACCTCGTACGACTACATGAAATCATTCATAGGCGTTGGGAATTTGTCACAGAATTTGTATGACCTAAGTAGTGAATCTTTCCTAAAAAAAAAAAAAAAAAAAAAAAATTATGACCTACTCCCAAATTGTCACTTCTAGGACATTTGAGTTTTGATCTCCACACTGTATTTTTGTATGTACATTAGGACTGGGTATCGATTCTAATTTCCTCAATCGATTCGATTTTGAGTCACAGGAGGTCAGTTCGATTTGATTTCCGTTTTTCCCCTATTTGATTCACTTCAGTTCAGTCAGATATCGATTAATAATGGAACATCAGTTCTTTAAATGTCAAGCACATGATAAAAACTCTGCAAATATTAAATTTAAGGATAAAGTAAATATTGCGGAGGCAGTAACTAGTCAAATGATTTAGTTTATTAATGAAAGTAACGCATGTGTTACACAAACATTGAAATCAGGGATGAGATGAAAATATTTTCCTAATTCTAATTCAACAATTGTAAATATAAACTAAAAATACTCTGAATTGCCATAAAGTGCAATAGGTCATGTCTTCCATAAATGTGCGAAAATACTTTGAAATTCATGTGAACGGTACATTTCATGAAAACAGTAAAAAAAAAAAAAATCATCCCATAAAATTCCACTTTTTTATGAATTTATGGGGAAAAGGATGTTTAAAAAAACGTATTGTGGTTTTATGAATCGATATTGGACAGGAAAAGGAAAATCAATTTGAATCAATCACACTTTCCCTTCTGATTTCCAGAACCCGCCCTAAGGTCCAGTTCAACGGCTACGTGGGCCACGAAAGCACCAACGGCCAAGCATCATTCGAAAACCCGATGTACGACACCAACATGAAGCCCACCGAGGCCAAAGCCGTTCGATTCGACACCACGCTCAATACAGTATGCACTGTGGTATAGTCCAGTCCAGCACAGCCGCCGCTTTTCTCTAATTAAGCGGCACAGTCCAACCGGGCTGTCCGCGGACGTGGTTTAACCAAATTCATGATTGGCACTCATCGCGTGGAGCAGTCTGTGCCGTGGAATGCTCTGCAGCATACTCGGCACAGTGATGTGCCTCTGCTTCCACGTTAACGTGAGCATCCGCCGCCTCCTTCTTCGGTCAAATTAAGACAGTGATGTCATTAAGAAGTTGGTTAATGATTCCATGACGGAAACAAAATGTCCCGAGAACGCTATGAACCTCACCAATGGCCTTCTGATACCATTTCCTCGCACACTGATAGATGGTTGCCCCCAATCAAATTCCACAGCCCTGTGCCAAATATGCACAGTGGTAAAAAGGCTTACTGGCTCCACTGCTGCAGGCCAGTTTGAGTGATGTGAGGTTGGACCCACAGGGGGAACCGATCCTCCCCTCTTCCACCTCTCTAAGCTTAACGTCCTAATGAGATGCTTCATACATGTCAACACAAATAGTGCAGGACAAACATGCCCAGTGGGCATTAGGATGGCTTTGACAGGACTAAACCCGGACTTAAAGGTAGTTTAGAAAGCTATTTTGTCAGGACGTACACAGACTACTGTGACGTTGCCGTCTAAATTCAGTAAATGTGGGGACTGAAGTTCCACCAGGTACCTTAAAGTCCACAATGTAAACATACTGGTACCTGGATTAGTGGCTTTCTAGACAAGAAAGTTTGTTTTATTATAGCAGGACAATCACAGGAATTCATTTTCAGTGATTGTCTCTCCAATTTTAGTGGTTCACATCGCTGTAGTCGTGGAGTAAATTCCAATGGAGGACCAAAACTGCCAAAATAAAAGAGAAATAAATGACTAAAATAAATAAATAAATGACTAAAAGTGGAAATTAAAATGGGTATAAAAAATATAATTGAAAAATTAAATACAAAAAATATATATAAATGGAAATATATATATATATATATATATATATATATATATATATATATATATATATATATATATATATATATATATATATATATATATATATATATATGTATATATATATATATATATATATCCCTAAATAAAAGTACAAATAAATGCAAAATGAGATTCAAAAAATAAAAATAAACAGAAAAACAAATCTTGAAATAAATACAAAAATAAACATAAAAAAATAAAATAAAATATCAATCAATAAATAAAAACACTTTGCTATCACATTTATTTATTTCATGCTGCAGACGCTGTCAGGTCGAAATGTTATTGAAATGAGGGGGCGGTCCTAAGCGTGTCACAGGTTGTGGCTCCGCTGTTGCAAACCTGACAGAGCGTCTGCAGCATGAAATAAATAAACGTGACAGCAGAGCGTTTTTATTTAGCGATTGATATTTAATTCTATTTATATATTTATGTTGTATTTATTTTGCCATTTTTTTATATTTATTTTTATTTTATCTCGTTTATTATTGTTGTATTTATTTTTACTTGTATTAATTTATTTAGAGATATATATATTGTTTTTATTTCATTTATATTCATTTTTTGTACTTAATTTTTTAATTATATTTTTTATGTCCGTTTGTATTTTCACTTTTAGTCATTTATTTATTTATTTACCTTTAATTTTGGCATTTTTGTTCCTCCCTAAATTCCCACTCTGTGCCCCATGCAAAATTACAAGTGGCAGACAACCCATCCAGGGTGTACTCCGCCTTTTTGCCCTAGGATGGGTTGACTACCTGTTTCAAACGCCCCATTACAAAAGTCCAACACGGCCAACCCTCCTTCAGTGACAGACTACGATGATGCCGAAATTCAAATAATTGAGATGTTACAAACAATTGTGAGATTTCCAGAGAGCTGTCAAACACAATCAAAATCGCCCGAGTGTCATACTCGGACTGGCCAGGATTGCGTGCTTGCTGACTGAACAAGGGGAGACCTGGAGGCAATGAACTGTCAGGTTCGTCGACCCAGGAAACGTCTTCAAGTCTCCGGTGGAAGAGAATATCAGCCAGGTGATATTTTGCACCAGTCAGTCACAAAATCAAACGCAGATGAACACGCTAAGAAGAAATTAGACAAAACGGACGGAGGAAGTTCTCTGTTGGGAACGAGAGACAAGGACAGGTTGCTATGGAAACAGAGGCAAATTGTCTCTTCTGGCATTTTTTCTTCAGTGAAGATATTCATGAACAGACTCTTATGTTCAAAACCCAGTGGCCCAATGGGACTTCCCAATCTGCTGCTGCTGGGGACCCCCACCCCCTCAACTATAAACTTTATATAGACTCTTAAACCGCACAAATTTTGCACTAGTGTGTTTTTTCTGACTGGGTTATGAAAAAAAAAAATCATTTTGGGGTCCGAAATGGGTTTGGAAAATGAGTCCTTCAAATTAAGAGAATTTTATTCAAAGCTTCTATCTTTAAAAAAAAAAAAAAGACAACAGATGGCTAAATACAGGGTTACAGAGTGTTTGTATATACACATTTCTATTTCACGCCCAACGCCCGCAGAAGGTGTGAGCACCTGCTGTACCCCTGTTTTTATTGTTGTCGTGACAACGTTCTATCTAGCCCACCCAGAAAGTTGAGACGAGTTTACCTGTGGACCTCCTGTGTTGTAATGTCAACCATGTTGCGTTAATGACCGCGTCTGTTTCTGAAAACTCACACTGAACGCGGCTTCCACCCAAATAGCACACAGTGTGATGCTTTACACTAAGATGACATAGTACACAAGTCGACTTCATTAAAAAAGTAGTAAGACAGTAGAAGTTTTCAGAAACAGCCCAAGTCTTTAAAAAAAAAAAGACGTGTTTAATGCTCCACCACTCACACTTTCATGCGCCACCCATTTCACATCTTTTAATGCACTTTTTCCCTCCTCACACAACTTTAAAGAGCACACAGCCTGCGAGACTTCATCACTTAAAGGTGCAATTTATCTAAACAAACAAGCTGTTTATTGCTGTATTTCAGCCTCCCAATCAATACGAGGCAGCGTCTCTTTGAAAAGTTGAGTTCTGCAAACAGATTGCAAGAAACAAACTCTCTCACCCTCAACGGTTCAGTCAAGTCTCATTCCAAAGCGCACCTCTTTAACATAGTCCAGTTGTGGCGACTACCGGTAATTAAAAGTGTAAGATCATTAACATACAAGACTTAAGCTCAATTCACACTGGCTTCGGAACGGATGCGGAACGGATTCGGAACGGATGCGGTGCGTTCTCCGTACGGACGCCGCAAGGATAGAACGCGTTCAAGTCTACGTGTCAATTCACACCTGCTGCGGTGCGAAACGTCTGCGGCGATGCGGAAGGTTTCCGCAAGCGTTCGATTTCTTCCGGACGCCGCATGCGGAATTTCGTCAAGCTAAAGAAAGCACACGAGCCAGACAGGAAATCAGGCGTCTCGCGTCAAGGTGAATCCGGTATATTTCAAAATAAAACCGTTTGCAAACTTGTTTTTTGGGGGGGAGGGAAGTTAGCTAGCTACATAGCATGACACGAGTCGGACATTTAAGACAAAAAATTAGCTCATCAACACTTTTTAAACACAAAACGTATTTACCAATGGTAGAACGGCCATGGTAGAAGTCCCAGAAATAATGTCCAAAAAGCATATCGTTGTGACAACAGGCAAGCGTGGCTATTGTTTACAAATAGGACTCTCTCTATACAGGGTTGTTATTGCGTGAACCCCACGTGATCTTGTGGTCTGTCGGGAGCAGATTTCCGGACACGCAACGCACGCGGTGTGAATTGCAGTCCTTGCGCTGTTCATTTTTATTTTATTTCATTAATGAAATTGTTTTTTGAATTTTAGTTTTAGTGTTTTCGTTAGTTTTAATTAACTAAAACAACCTTGGTCAGAGTGCAGCGCACTTTTCCATTTTGCGTTAGAAGTGATTTGAGTTACGAATGCGGTCACGGAACCAAATGAAACCGAATCTCAAAGCACCACTGTACATCTAAAAGACCAACAAAAGTATAAAAAGATCTTTTTGAATGACAAATTCTTCAACCTCAGAGGGGGTTTCAATGACTTGTCAGCACTAGTATTGAAATTGGCCAATGGCAGCTTGTTTAGTTGCTTCCAAATGACATGAAGACAACACGCACAATCATTTCTAAAAAGCTTTTTTTTGAGCCCCGGTAATAGTTTCAGAAGCAGCTCATGTGCGGAGACGGTTCCGACGCATCAAGCTCACCGCCGCAAACACGCACGCTGAGCACCCAGCTGATTTCCTGACATTTTAAATCAAAACCTTGTACTTACGAACTATATTTCACGATCCAGCTTCACCCACGTGTCTGAAATGTTTCGCGAGCTTGTCAAAGTAAAACCCCCCCACACCCCCACTCGCCCTCAAACATGCTGCATCGAGTTTAGATGTAACTGCTGTCAGTGTGCGTTTTCCGGTGTCTTCGGGCTAGTTTCACACTCTGCACACAAACTTCTCACATTAGGGTTGCACTCCAGGCATTTTTCTTTAACCTGCATGACTTTGCCAGCAATAAGTTTGTGTTGTCTTGCTTTTTAGATGAGTCATCCTCGGTCCATCCATTTGCGAGCTTGCAAACAATATCTTGGGAATCCTTCTTGCGCCAGTTCATGCCGATTTGAATGAAGTTTGCTGGGAAATAATATTGAAAGTTGAGAACTCGAAGAGGTCAAGAGCTTATTAAATGAGAAGATATGTCATTTATTGTGCAAGAGAGGAGAGTATTCATTAACTCATTTGCTCCCAATGACGTGTAAATACGTTGGGGGTTTTTTTGTTTTAAGTGTCCCAAAGACGTATTTATACGTTTTTTTTGTTTGTTTGTTTGTTTTTTTGCTAGAGCATACAGAAGGCTTTGATGCAGCCTCTCAACTGCAAAGAACGGTTGAAGAAATGGTAGTTATTACACAAACCAACTCAAATTTGTATCTTCACTTTAAGGACCCCAAAGAATGGCACAGAATCAAAACTCTGCAGTGAAAGCGTGCAAACACGGCAGAATACACACAACAAAACGACGAAACAATTCTTTGTCACACGATTACGAATTAGATTTGTTTTTTTTGTTTTTTTCCATGCTGGCATGCACACATGTGGCTTCCATTGAATTGATCTTATTAAATCATTTGAGATTTTCCAGAGAGCCGAGAGGGCATAATAGAGCCAGAAATTAAGAGGCTGCAAGGTTTCGAAAATAAAAGGTCTAATTTTATCTGCTAATGGCATGCCGCTGATCTGTTAGTGCGCCCGAACGCGAAAAAAATAAAATAAAAAATGTAGACTCCTGTTTATTCTGCCATGTAACAGATTGGAGTTACGCTGCGAGAGCTTGCGTTTGGAAGCTCGTGCGTCCGCAGAATTTGAGTTAAATGCACAGTGAGGGTGTGCGCGCATCCGCAAAGGTTACTCGCGTCACAATAGGGTCGCCAGCCTGCAGCTACAAGCTGAAGTTACAAGTTTGGGTTTTAACAACAATTAAGGAAGTAGCAATGAGGTACAGTACTTGCAGATATTTTACCGTGGATGTTACAAAATATTTTTTGTTACATTGAAAGAGTAGTATCAGCTGGAATGTATTAATTCCGTAGCCAAGTCCGTGATTATTTTATTAGTTTTATTTATTTTTACGTTTTGTACTTGAGAATTTCTCCACATTGATGCAATTCTAAGCGAATTTTACATTCCTTGTATGTTGTTATTCTCAACTGTCAAGTTCCGTTGTTGAATTTGTGCCAATGTTTTTGCTTCAAATCAGGTGACTGGAACCTTTCTTGTTTCAATGACATTTCATTGTTTTTGTTTTTGTTTTTGTTACTTTGTGTGAATTATATCTGAGCCACAGAGGACTAGTGGGGGCTGCGTCCGTCTTTGTCATTTTGCAGCAGAGTGGTTGATTTTATTGCTGCTATAAATTTTGAGGGATTTACGTTGTATCTTGGTGATTTACATCGCAGTGATTACATCTTCTGGATACTTTTAATTTTATTTGGGGAGCTTCCTCAGATGCTTGCCTATTTCAGCCATCCATCAAATCTATCAATAGTTCGAGAAAGACGATAAATTGATCAACAATATTCGAACTAAACCTTGATGTGAAAGATCCACCTTTAATCTGTTTATTTCAGGACTTAAATATGACAAACATGGAGTGAACCCAGTCCCCTTCTGAGTGGCTCATTTATGACAATATTTCTTCGACAAATCCCACAAACATGTTTTTTTTTTTCTTTGAACATGGGAGGTCCTTCAGGAAGACAGCAGTGTCATCATCATCATCATTTTCTGTCGCCTCGCCATCATCATGTGCCGCTTAACTTGAAGTAGGTGCAACAGAAGTGACATTTTTGTACAGAAATCTATTTTTTATGAAGAGTTTGTTTAAAAAAAAAATACTCTACAAATTATGAAACATGCTGTACTTTTTATGATCAATGATGTAGGTTGGCAAACATCTTGTTTATTGAAATAAATCAATGTTTTTTGGTATTATGGCCCATATAAAATGATTCAGAGCGAGGAGCAATTATCGGAATGAGTGATGTTGCTCTTACACAGGAACAGGAAAACCCATTTGCTACATCAACACGGGAAAACAGTAAATATGAATAGATGGTGCAACATAGTAGCAATAGTCTTGGGCCACCATTGGAATACAGCATAAAGAGAATGTTGCGCAACAAAGCATAGGCCAGGGCATGATGGGCAAACAAACAATGGTAATTTTCTACACCGCAACAATGAGGCGCTCGCTCTTAAAGCAGCCACGTAGTGTCCACATGTTGCCTGACCCCAACAACGAGGCACTCTAAAATGGCCATGCAAGCCTGGAGACCCAATCCACACATTGTCAAGTTTGGCTTAAATAAAAAAAATAAAATAAAATAAAAATCACCTCTCTTTGCTCCTCTACCTTTTTCTGCATGCGCACACTTATGGCAGACAACGAGGCGCTCTAAAACAACCAAGACACATTTTCAACATAGATGCCCTTTTTTGTAATTTTTATTTTTTTTTAGTGATGTTTGTTTACATTAAAATCGTTAGTAAACGGTGCTTTTGGAGCTACCATAAAGAGTAAACAAAACTAGCTAACATTACTTAATACACCTTTCATTCGGGTGCCAGCCACTGCCAAATAGGCTGCTAGGTTAGTTTAATAAAATTAGTGGTGACCTAAGACTTTAGCGTATTATGTATTTTTACAGTCGTCTGAATCATGACTGAGTTAACAGTCGCTTCTTTTCAAGACATGTTTTTTTCAGTGTTCTTGTGTAAGAGTAGCTTACGTTTGCAACTGCTATTTAGATAACGGTTGTCAGAGATTTTCATATTTCACGTCGGCTCAAACAAGCAACCACATTCTCCCCGGTAAAATTGTAACAAGTGAACAGATTATGATTTGGATTGATTATGTTTTAAATCCTTATTTGCTGTTTATGTCCTCTGGTAAAGATCTGAAGAAGAGGACTAAATAGTGCGAGGAGTCTTAATGTGTGTGAGCATCCAGTTTGTGAATGCGGCCTCATAACCTGTTGTCAAAGAGACTCGCACTTGATCAGCTATTTTGAAGATATTTGAGAATAAAGTTTTTATACAATAACCAGTTTGGCAATGTGTGCTGCCTTCATCTGACGACTTTTCTTCCCGGGCTGTTAAAATAACAAATCAAGTGATGTGTTTGTGCGCAACTGAAGCACGGCGGCGACGTCCTGGGCTCAAAGCAGCGGAAGCCTTCCGGTGCGGAGTTTGCATGATTGCACTTCTCTCAGGTGTTCCATCCTCCAATTTCCACACACAACACTTTAATTGGAGACTTGTCTCCATGTCTCCATGGAGTTTGCAAGCAGCGTGACAGACGAAACAAACTTGGATCAACTCCAGTTCCGGTTTACACCGAATTGAAATTCAAATTCAGCCCGAAATGCTCCGTTCGTGAATATTACTTTTGTCCAGCTCTTTGGGAGGATTCCCAGGCCAGCTCGGAAACGTCCCTGAATCACAAGTGAAAATCTTTGACTTGAAGTTGGCTGTGTTCACTCCCACAACAGCACAAAAATCTACACTAACCAATAAGAGCTACAAAAATACCAAAAGAAAGGAAACTGCACCCACGTGCACAGTTAAACTGCACAAAAGGGGCCCGTGGTCTTGCAAAAATAACTAGGGGAGATCGGGGCTAGTTGTATCACTTTTTATACTTCGATATATTGCTTGGAATCAATACATCATATATAAACAAAACGTATATCAGATGAAAGATTAAAGTCGTGGGTATATTTTTCGTATTCATGTCATTTTCGTACTTTGTGTCGGTACAAAGTTATAAGCCATCAAATAGAGGGAGTGAACATGTGACATGTTGCCCCTCCAATGGGTAAGTTGTCACACTATATGGGGTAAGATGTCACATTGGATTTTGCAACTAATAAAATGAGGATAAAATTATCCTTGTTCTCCTGTTTTGTTTTGTTTTTGTTTGTTTGTTTTTACAGCCAGAGAAAATGTTTATCATTGGTCTTGACAATTTACTATAGTTATTGAGTAAACTTTAACATAAAATATTACGAAATAAATTAAAGTCCTTAGGAACTGCTGGCATAGCACGAGGTCACATCCCTCAGCCTCAAATGTCTGTTTTGCTTCCCTTAAACTAGAAATTTGAGATGAAATGTAATTTAAAAAAAAAAAATTAAAACATTTCAGTTAATGGATGCATGTTTCATTATGAAACTTAAACCAGTCCTGACTTGTGGGCATGCTGTAGTTCCAACAACTGGAAAATCCATTTTTATCAATGAAACAAAACCTAGAGAACCAAGAACAATTCTGGCATCCGTAAACGTAGTTGCCAGAGGTGCATTTTTTTTTTAATTTTCCCATTCTTTGCATATGTGACAACAAACCCCCAAAATGACTGAGACAAGTTGCCCCAAACGACCATGTTGACTAAAACTTGCTCTAGTTCAAAGTTAGCTTAAAACAGAGCAGTTGACCGAGGCATGACAAGATGCCTGAATCTCTCCTCTAACGAGTCCACATGATTTGCTGTTTAGAATTTGTCTATGTACGACGCCTGTTTCAAAATATATGAAGGTAAAAAACGTACTTTGGGTTGTGCAAAACAGATAACTGGCACTCATCTCAGCTCACAATGTGCTATTCTTTTCTCAGACTGTACACAACCCATGACCATTTATACGAAGAAATCTAGTATACCACTTTTTCCTTGCGCCCTCTGATGGAGAATAAAATTACAATGTGACAACTTACCCGTGATTCAACTAGCCCCGGTCTCCCCTACACTTAACTTCACTGAAAGCCTGTGAAGGTTTCAGCAGTCATTTTACTATATCTGCTGGTCTCCAATACAAGAACTCTCCCTTAGATCCATTTCATTCATAAACGTAGAAAGAAATGCCATCCAAAAGCAGGTTACCATAGTTACTGCCAGGTTGGCCATGTACCTTGAGACCCGCAAATCATATTCAGTGAGAATTGAGAGACAATAAACAAGCAGAGAGATGTCATCCGTCTGAGAGCAGCGCCAGCCTGCTTGGAAATGTAGGACAGCACGGTTCAACTGTAAGCTGCTTTCCGACTGCAACCACTTAACACTTACAAAAAGGAAAATTCTTAAAAAAAAAAAAAAAAAAAAATAGTAAATTCAAGATCAGCAATGAAACTAACGACAATGAAAAATAAAACTGAATTTCCACACTTGGCGCTGCGCACGTTCATTAATGAAACCGCCGCAAAGCAGCTTCTCCAATTACTGCGATAAGCGCTGCGAAGAGATTTGTCGGAGATCGAGCTGGATCTGGCACACATTTCAGATTGTATTGGGGATAAAACATGTACGAGACGGTGCACAACACATGTAGAATTCTTTAATTTCATGCCAGAGCAACCATGGAGAACATTCACTTTTTGGGTTTTACTCAGCCTCAATAAATTCCTTGACAGCAGGCAAGAGAATATCATATTGCCCTGTATGAATCATGTGAAGGCATTTTTTTTTTCAAAACAATATAATCTACAAGTGTCCTTCAGATGTCTTTTTGATTCATCGAAAAGAAAAAAAAAGAAAAAAAAAAAGGACGTCTCATTTTGCTTTGTTGGGCCACAGTAAAGAGTTTATTTCCTGACAGGCATCACAAGGTGACATTTCTCCTGCGACACTTGGAACCTTGTTTGTTTCTTCGTCTAAAGAAAAATCATTTTGAAGACTTAACTAAAGAGATACTTGACTCATTCAGACATTTTCAGCAATTATTTTTTTTACAATACATTTGACAATTTCATTATTTTTCATGCAATTAATACCTTTAAAGGGATACTTGACTCATTGAGCCATTTTCAGCAGTAAAAAGTTAATATTTTGGCCAGAATGAATTTGAGAATTTCACTTTTTTTTTTCATGTACAATTATTATTATTTGATTTAGGGATGGGCGAGTACCGATGCCAGGTATCGGTATCGGGCTGATACCAGCCTTTTTTTCAAGTACTCGAGTACTCGTGACGCAGACGAGTACAAGCGAGCGATGGGGAAGACGTTAAGTGAGTCCTCCTTGCCTGTAAGTGGTGCTAGCTTGCAGCACTTTTTAACCAAAACTTCACCGGTTTGGAAATACTTCAAAATTGTGAATCTTAAACTAAAAAAGCATTTTTGTGTTTTATTTTGAGCATTAAGACTATTGAAGAGTGACTGTAATATTGCCTGATTTTGTTATCTTTCAAAAACTAAAATTCATACTAAAACTATTTTTTTAAACTAATACAAAATAACTCGAATTAAAACTAACCAAATTTCATACATAAAAATCAAAACAAAATCTAACTTAACTCTTTTACTGCCACACGTTATCAAAAAAAAAAAATCTAATATGACAAATGCTTTGATCATTTCCGTCATCCTTGAAAATGTTCTATTTCATCCATTTTCATCAGATTTCGTCATGTTTCATTGTAATTTCATACACCTGCAGCCCATTGAAAAGAGATATATAATGCTGCCATCTGCTGGCCATAGTTAGTGAGTGTTTTTGATTCCACAACCCATTGACCAGGTAGCGCACCAGGCAGTGCACTTAGACGTTGTACTGTCCATTGATTTAAAAAAACAAAACAAAACCATAGTTGACATCATTTAACGTTTATGGCGGCATACATCGTGATTTTACTAATCGTTATAAAACGTTTTTGGCGCTCAAAGAGTTAAAAAAAAATAAAAAAATCCCAAACTATTATAACCTCGGTCCAGACAGACGCATGCGACAGTAGATGTGAGAACACATTCCACATCCAAACCACACTCCAGTGAGGTGTGGAGAAGAGATGGAAAATTGACAAGTTAGTCATCATATTTCAAAGATTGTAATGGAGCTTCTTACTTGAGATAAAATAGGACGATGTCATCCATGACGCTCTTGTTTCTTCTTGTCTATCAGACGTGGAGATTACCTGAGAGCTATCATGATACTGACGAGTCTTTAAATAAATGTAAACAAATGTATAAGTGGCAGAGTAAGTCATTATCAGGTAAAAATCAGCACGGATTAAAACCTTTTCTGCTTCAGGTTTACTCAGTTGTTCATTTCACTTTATTGGCACGTCGTCCCAGAATTTCATCATCTTTCAATGGCAACTTTAGTAACACATCTACATATATTTTATTTTTTCCACCGAGGGGCCTTTGTCACAAGCAGAAAACATATCTTGGGGAAACACTGAAATGCTATTATGTACTTATTGTATTGGCCTGACGCCTAAACTGGAAAATGGCAGTGCGTTTTGGCATCTTTGCAGGGATTGGGGCATGATTATCATTCTGGCAGCCCGCGCATTTGGCAGAGTGGCGGAATTATTTTTTTTATTTATTTATTTGCTATCTTTCTCCCCGGTCGCATATGTGCGCGCATGTGACAGCGAATGAAGGATTCCTTCAGGGAAGAGCCTCCCGAGTCTCCTCTCATCTTCCACTCTCCTAACACTCCTCTGCCTGTTTGTTCCGTCCCTTTTCGCACTTCTCTCGCTGCTCGTCGGAGTCGTGTGATGCGAGAGATTCAACATGGCAGCAAGTTAGGGGAAACACTTCTTGCGGAGAGACGCCGAGCAACACGCGGGGAAGTGAAATCAGTGGCAATTTATAGAGGGAAAAAAAAATGGCTGCTGTCTGGAGTCGACTGTGATCCAATTTGTGTTGTTCTTCAAGGTGTGTGTCCTTTTCACTTGACTCCCTCCAACTCATCTATCTTGGCTGGACTTCAGAAGTATATCCTCTGGAATTACCTTTGGACCCAACACTAACCTTTTAGTGGCCATCTTTTGACTTGAGTGATCATGTGAGAAGAAGCCTTATTGCAGCTTTTCCCAAACAGGACCCTAAAGGAGTCATGGCTCCAAAAATGATCACCGGTAATCAGAATCAAATGGTTAGATCTGATTCTCTGTGAGGTGACTGTGGCGCATTTTAAAATGATTTGCGCACCATATGATGTCGAAAGCGCTATATGCGTGCCATAGGTTGCATTCCGGAACGTGAAACTTGGAAAAAAAGACTAACCACTGCCAGAAGTGGCTTCCCGTTCGTTAATGTTTACATTAATCAGTAATCGGGTCATTATTAACTGGTCAGATTCAGTCATTGACGGCCATTTTAATGATGAATGACTCGTTGACGGATGTCCACTTAGATGGACGGAAACAGTTGCTGAGGAATGACGAATGACAACAAGACTAAGTGCAATTTCTTGAGAAATTGCATGGGAATGCTGAAAGCAAATTGAGAGATAAATTATGAAAGTATAACCTCCTGGTTAGTGGACAATGCGCTTTACCGACTGTGCCATTGAGCAGTATCAGACACCTGGTAAGGATGATAAGTTATATGAATATATATGGAAGTGGGCGTGGAAAGTGATACTTGAAAGTTCAATGACTGTCCCATTGAAAATGAATGGGGAAAAGTTAATATTAAATGTTAAATTATGCAAATACTGTAAGTAATGCGGAATCACATGATATATACCCTGGGAGTTTTTTTTTTTAAATACTGACAGATTCACAATGACGGAAGTGCTTGACTATTGACGAATGACGGACGCTCAAAATTCATTGACATGCCCACGTCTGCTGCTATATAAGTACAGTCCGTTTACCAGTGTAAGCCAAATGAGACATGTCGCCATCTAGTGGTGATTGGTGATATTACAACTTAAAACTAAAATCAATCTCTGCATATTCGCAATTCCGTACACATAGATTTACATATTCACTTTTTCTTTTTAAATTTTCACAAGGTATTTTTTTCTATATCTCTGCGCATATATTTTAACCCAATTTATTATTATTATTTTCATTATTTTTTTATTACTATTATTTTTATTTTATTTTATTTACAGGCTGCCATTTGCCTATCCCTGATCTTAAACATAGGTGGCCAAAACATGCGTGACTCAAATTAAACTGCACTAATACACTAGCCACTAGAGGGTGCTGTAAGTATACGAATGGAAATCAACCTGCAATTGCTCGTCTGTCGCCTCTCAACCAAAGTCAGCTAGCATATGTTCCAGCTCACTTGTGTGCTGACAAAAAGTTGATCGATAGATAATGAAAATGGATTGACTGTAGCAATTTTTAAAAGCAATCATCTCATCTTCTCACTAATTTTCCCCAAATTGTAATACATGTCAATAATTGATGTCAATTTCTGAGCTGAAAATGTTGAGTTGGAAAGACAACATTTTAGTACTGTAATTGTAGTTTGCACTTGCGTAACGCTACACAGCATCATAGTCAGATCCTCTCCCCTGTAGTTAAATAAGTTAGGGCGGGGGGAAAAAAATCCTCATTATCCACTAGGCCAAATATTTCTTGGACCTCATTAGATTATGTGGCTGCAAATAATGTTTAGCCAGTGAGTGTGCATAATTGCCTATTTTGATGCGTATGTGGTCGTTGTTTGACTATTTGATGTCTTGAATTTTCTGTGCATGGCTGCTCGCCTTACATGATGTTAACTTGCATTGCCGACCACGGCGATCTGCAACTGTATGTAGAAAATGAATCACCGGATAGACTGAGGCCGTATCTGCTTTCATCTATCGTCTTTGTCCTGCAGTGATGAGAGGTGAAGCCGCATTTCCAAGTCATCTTTTTTTTTCTTTTTCTTTTTTCTGTCGTATTTCTCCCTGTGCCGCGTGACAGCAGTCAATGTGTTTTTGTCACTTGTCATTGTGACTTCTGAGCCCGAGAGCAGCAGGTGCCAAATGAAAGAGGCTTTATCATCTTACAGGCTCGGCTGAGAAAATTGAAAATTGGTAGGAGGGCGCTGCATATTTCGGCTAATGCTTTGATTGTGAAGTTACACACAAATCATAGGATCTATTCACTACCTCGAGTGAGAGGGCTATGCTCTTTTTCCATATTTATTCATCACACCGAGACCTGTTGCTTTGTCTGTGCTGTTGTATATGTTATCGCCCTGATGGGGAAAGGTCGACCCTGTGTGCAGCTGATTAGTTTTGCTAATTGACCTGAAAATTCAGGGAGAGACCGTTGGTCTTAGTTCATCAGCAATTTGCAACAAACCACATCAAATCACACCTCATAACAGGGGCCAGGAAGGTTTTTAGTGCATCGTGTCTTTTTGCAAATCAAGAACCAAGGGTCAGACATGAACATCCATCTATTAGACCACTAAAGTACTAAATAACTTCTGTTGATTTCTGTTACGTAATGATTAATACACAAAGCAGGCACGCTTTCAAGACCTGTATGATGAATTCAGAGATTTGTTTCTAAATATATTTAAGATCTTTGAAGATAATTGCTGCAATTGACAATAGCATTAGCCTAACCTGTTTTTGCACTATTTTATGTCCTGTTTGCATGACGCGAATAACGTTTATGGAAAGCATGTATTAACCTGCTGCAACCTCGATCCCTGGATCATGACAGCAGTGCATGTGGCACGGTGCACTTTCTGGCTGATCACGCAGAGAGAGAGAGAGAGAGAGAGAGAGAGAGAGAGAGAGAGAGAGAGAGAGAGAGAGAGAGAGAGAGAGAGAGAGAGAGAGAGAGAGATTGAGATTGAGATTGAGAGAGATTTTCTATGCTGGTTTAGGACACGTAACGTAACCCGGGCTGATCGGCAATGGCGGGGAGGCATTTTATAATCATTTTTACGTGCCAGATGCATTCTGTACGCCAACCTCTGAAAATATATTTTTAACTCTTTGACCGCCAAAAACGTTTAATAACGATTATTAAAATCACAATGTATGCCGCCATAAACGGTAAATGACGTCAACTTTTTTTTTTTTTTTTTTTAAAGCAATGGACAGTGCAACGTCTAAGTGCAGTGCTGCCTGGTCAATGGGTTGTGGAATCAAAAACACTCACTCACTATGGCCAGCAGATGGCAGAATTGTATCTCTTTTCAATGGGCTGCCGATGTATGAAATGACAATGAAACATGATGAAATCTCATGAAATAGAACATTTTCAAGGATGACGTGAATGATCAAAGCATTTGTCATATTAAAGTTTTTTTGTTTTGTTTTTTTGATAACGTGCGGCAGTAGAAGAGTTAAAAAAAACGATTGCACCAAAAATGTGTACTTTATGTTACTATACTACAATGTTCTTGGCGCAAATCCATTGCCATGTGTGGTAAATCAAGTGCAAATTTACTCCCAGCTGTCAGAATTTGTGGGCGTGTTTGCGCCAGTATATGATTAGAGCAATATCCTGAGTGAATAGGTGAGTAACTGGGCGCAGACTGCGGGTGCAGTTGTGGTGCAATATTTCGCTCTATTACCAGACGCAGCGCATTCTTAGTGAATGTACCCCAAAGAACGTTATTTAAATGCACTAGCATGAGGCAAGCGAGACTCGCTTTGAGACTCGACTGTCTCTTCAGACATTCTATAGCTTCTATAGCTTGACTCCAGAGAGGATAGCTGCATGTAGGCGACTGCCCTCGGGCACTGCGCCTCTTCAGCATCTACGCTTCAAGCGGAGTACAACGTTCACTCTTCATGGTGCTAACAGAGATGCGCATCACATGCATACAAGAATCAGAACTCTTTGGTGCAGTACTGAAATCTTCCAAGCTGCCCTGGGAGTATAACAGGCACACATATAGACTGAAAAACATGGAAAACAAATGTAATAATGACACAGTTAATGCAAAATTCTGTATTAAAAAAAAAATAAAGAAATCTGTATAAAGTCAATTCATCATAGCCAATTTACCAAGTCTGACACTTTTTGTGTGCGCACGTGTGTGGGTGAGCGTGCGTACTCGTGTAATTTTTCCACCTTTTTGATGTCTTCCTCTGAAAGCTACGAGAATAAAGGGTACAAGAGACTGAATAGTTGACCCTTGTATTGCTCGAGAGAATGCATGTGCGTGTGCGTGTGTACGTCCGTGCGTAGGCGCTGCGAATCTTCTTGACAATGATTGGCCGTGACAGGGGAAGTGTACATGCTGCCTGGCCAGGAGCACACGCGCGCACACGCGCGTTGCCGCACTTTCACAAAGCAATTTCACTTGTTCACACTCTTTCACTCAAAGTGATTTTTGTCATTGGCGAATTCCTCAATCTCTGATTTCATTTTAATGCCATTTTTATTTGAAGGAAATACCCAATTAATAATTATGAAGCATTTCACTGGCATTGAGACAAAGAAAAAGCAAAGCTGGGAGACACCAAATGGGAACTGACTTGAACACCACACCAGCGTTCTCCAACGTTGTTGTTTTCTTTGACTAAATTCTGATCTATATTCATCTGAGAAGGAAAAATGCAGTATGGGTGTTCAGATTTGATGGCCCCACTTTACTATACTAACAGATCTATTTTCCTTCCATCCATATTGACCAGTGGTGTCCAAACTACGGTCCGGGGGCCATTTGCGGCCCGCCGTCCATTTTTTAGTGGCCCGCGACATATGCTAATAAAATGGCATTTGACTCAGTTCAAATAAAATAAAAACAAAAATGTTTGGAGATGGTCAAAGTAAGAAAGGAGGGTGTCGAAAAACACAGGTGCTATTAAAGGTTATTTTAGTTAAATAAAACTAACGGAAAAAACAAAAATTAAAAAAAAAAATTTCGTTAACAAAATAAAATAAAAACGAAGATGCTTTTAAAAAAAAGAAAACTAACTATAATTACAGCAAAAATGTCCTTTGTTTTAGTCTTTGGTAATTAATTTAATTAATTTAATATTTTAATTTAATTAAATGAGCCTTTGGGGATGATTTTAAATGTTATATAGATATATAGATATAAACTGGAATAATGACGTCGCGACCAGGGTGTTTTTTTAAATATTGCGCACAAGTACAAAAAAACAACACAAAACAAACAAAACAAAAACTAAAACTAACACTGAAACTAACTAACCTAAAACTAAGCATTTATTAAAGAACTAAAACTAATTTAAAAAAAATATCAGAACCACCCTGAAAACTAATTAAAACGAACTAAATAAAAAAAAAAAACTCAAATCAAAATAAAAACTAAAATGAAAAATTGCAAAACTATAATAACCCTATTGCCATATTACAAATAAATTGGTTTATATACTTAGCATTTTTCTAAATATGCAAAAGCACAAATAAATTATTTGTACAATTTTTTAGGACTAAAGACAATTTCTCTTCATAACATTATGTGGCCCTTGCGTCCTTCTGATTTTTTATATGTGGCCCTCAAATGAAAAAGTTTGGACACCCCTGATATTGACTAAGTTATTCTGTAGTACCTTTTCAAATATGATTGGCCTAGTTGTGAATCAGCTGTTATCTTTGGTTATTAAAAACCTTTCTGAGGCGGCATCAAGACCTACTTGAGTACTTTTTTTTTTCTTTTTTTTTCCCATTCCGACAGAGCTGCAATTGTGCTGCCATGTCTTCTGTCCAAGTTTTAATGATGAAAGTTTACAGAATGTTCAAAATGTTAAAGCAGTAAGTTAATGATTGGGACGTAATCCATGAACGGATTAACGAGCAGCCGTGGCTCACCTTTTGTGACGCTCGCTGCCGGGTGAAGAGTTGAATTTGAAGCAGATAATTACAATCCTGCTCCTGAATGTGCCCCTCAACCCGTGGAGGCGGAGGCCTCATTCTCTGTGGCCTTAGCAGTTCAGCGTAAAGAGTCAAGGAGTAAAGGTAGCGCGCGGAACAGATGGTTGAGGGTGACCCGGTGTACTACCTTTACATGATCAACTTCTCAAGACTGCAGAATGCTCACGGAACAAGAAAATTGCTTCTTATAAAAGACAGAGAAAGATGAAGCTCCATTTGGCTGCGTGACTCGTACATGATGACATGTTTATTGTGGAACTACATTGTTTCCAGACAACAACAAAGACATCATCTACATGAGTTCTGGAAGGAAAACAAAGCTCTTTGTTGAGTAAGCTAACAAGCTATATATGCTTGCTAGCACAAGATAGCATAAGCTAGCATAAGCGAGCATAAGCTAGCAAGCATCATGAAATGTGATGTTAATGTTTAGCTTTAAACTGACACCAATTCAGCAATAAAATGTTTATTATGTTGTTGTACTTTCCAGTTGTGTAGATCTGTATTGCATCATATTGACATGTGTTTCTAATATTTTCACCTTTTGATTGGTATTCATTATAAGCACATACAATACTGTATACACGCTATTATCCAAACATTTAGGCTACATTTATTTTTGTTTTGTCAATGCCATAATGATAAAAACTAGCAATGTACCAAATTTTGTGTAGTGTAAAAGTCGTAAAAAAAAAAAAAAAAACAGTGTAAAATGATTGTAAAGTACTATGTGCCGTAAAAAATAGTGTAAAGTAGTATGTATTGTAAAAGTAGAGTCTAGAAGTCCTGTTTAGTAGTTAGTAGTTTAAATGTAGTATATAGTAGTAATTGGAGTCACAAAAGTGCAAAGTAATAAGTACTGCAAAATAGGTACAAAGTAGTAAGAAGCCCAAAACTAATGTAAAGTATTCACGTGTAAAGTAGTCCGAAGTGTAAAATTAGTACAAATTAGTCTAATGTATTAAGTAGTGCATAGAAGTTAGTACTGCAAAGTAGTAAGTAGTGTACAAGTAATCTATAATAATAATTAGCGTAAATGTGCCTAAAATTATAAGTCATGTAAAATAAGTGTCAAGTACTATGTGGTGTAAAGTGGTAAGTAGTGGAAGAAAGTAGTGTAAAGAAGTAAGTAGTGCAAAAGTAACAAAGTTGTAAGCACTGTAAAAGTTGTGTACAGTATTACATTGTTTAAAAGTAAAGTATTAAGTAGTGTAAAGGTAGTATAAAGTAGTAAGTTGTGTAAAAGTACTGTAAAGTAGTAAGTAGATGCGGGCCTGATCCGCGCCGGTTCAGGCCCGCAAAGGGGTTTAATCCGGCCCGTGAGATAATTTTGTTAAGTTACAAAAATTAATCAGTCGGGCACTTTCAAAATATATAAAATTTATACCTTCACAAGCAGTCCTTGTACAGGGGAATCGTCCTGGATGTCATTATTTTACACACAACTTAAAGTTATGGTTTGTTTAATTATAATTATTATTATTTATTTATTTTAATCATAGACCAACAAACGTGTTAAATACGACACAAATTCAATTAGTGGTAACACAAATAGATATGACAAGGATTAGTGTCCTTATAACGTCATTAACTGCGCCACGCAATGCATTCTGGGAACGGGTCGATTTAACACGTCCAGGACTCCGTTCCATTTGCATTTGTATTGTTTTTTTGGAACAATATAATTTCAGTTGAGCTCCGAAATTTAGGGCTGGCACACAAATAGCGAAAATCTGCGTATAATTGACGGCAATCGTTTTTAAGTTATACACCGTTATTGTACCGATGCGGCCCACTTGGTAATATATTTGCAAATCTGGAAAGATTTTTCCAGAAGTCTTTGCATCTTTGTCATCACTGCCATAGTGCGATGTTGTCCTCGGTTTCAAAACAGGTGAGTCTCAGCCATGAACTGTCAGATGCTCAAGGTCGCAGGTCGTCCTGCCACAAGGCTCGCCTCTCACGCTGGTTAATGATTTGCGATCAACATGACTTTGACTGTCTTGCTTTTGTAACAGCAGTCCTGTAAACATTTCTGACACACCTCCTGCAGTATCGATATATAATAAAGTGACCGGTGAGTGTACATAACTGGGATAAATGTAAAAAAAAAAAATGATGTCCTAATGACACCCTGGACTCAAGTGTGAATATCCATTCTGGGCATGTATGAAACAGCCAGACCATCACTGTGTGCGCGTGTGCCTGTGAAGCGGCAAAATCATTTAAATTGGGAAGAGAACGCAGGAATGTGTGATTCTGATCTCTACCAAATTTCTCTGTCAGAAAAAGACCCCGACCAGCCGCCTTGCAATTTCACAGTGATTGGAGAATGAGTGGAAAAAAAGGGGGGAGGGAGGAGACTGCAAAAAGAGAGAGAGAGGGGGAGAGGGGGGGGCGGGTCTAAATGAAATACGGAGACAGATAGAGGTTAGATGCAGACAGACTTGGAATGTACATTGTTGTGATATGGGTTTCATTTTTTCTGATGAGTCTCAAATCTTCAACACATTGTTGCCCTTCCATCATCATCATCATCATCATCAACCAATGACGTTGCTGGCAAATCTTTCTATCACCCATATGGTATCAACTCGGCAGGATTGGAACACCGACTGACCAGACCAGGTGCTCGAAAATAACAAGTGATAGTACCTGGTTGTGTTTTTGGAGAAGGTTCAATATCAAGTCCCGAGTCACTGTGGCGAAAATCAAGCAAAGTCGAGTCGTCACTTGGATTAAGCAAGTCATAAATCGTCAAACTATGAAAAATACAGAATTGCCATTAAAGGGATTTTGCCATTTTCAGCAGTCGGAAGACAATAGTTTGTCTATAATTAGTTTGATAACATCATTATTTAGTAGGGACTTTTTTCCAGACCAAGTGATCTTCTTTAATTAGTTAAAGGGCTACTTGACTTATTCAACAATTTTCAGCAGTGAAAAGTTAATATTTTTTCCAGAATGGATTTGATAACTTTATTATTTTTCATGTACAATTAATACCTTTAAAAAGTATATATATTTTTTTTTTTGTTCTTGCTGTCGACTGATGATGACATCACCTGTGCTGAGGAAGTAGCTAATGGCCAATCATGGCTCACCTGTTATCTGTGGTTGGTCAGCAAACTGAGCCATGATTGGTTGTCACCTACTTTCTCAGCACAGGTGATGTCATCATCAGTCGACAGCTAGTACAAAAAATACTTTTTAAAGGTATTAATTGTACATGAGATATAATGAAGTTACCACATTAATTATCGACAAAATATGAACTTTTTACTGCTGAAAATGGTTCAATGAGTCAAGTATCCCTTTAATATTTTGTCTAAAATTAATTAGATGACTTCATAATTTTTCATGTACAATAAATACCTTTAGAAAGACATTTTGCCACTTGCAAATGATATCACATGTGCTTAAGTAATGACCAATCACGGCTCAGTTTGCTCACGTCACATGACCAAACCCAGAAAATCGGTGAGCCGTGATTGGTCGTTAACTAACCTCTGAGCATCTGTGATGTCATTTACAGTCGACAGCAAGTAGCGAGTTTTAATTGTACATGAAAAAAAATGTAGTTATCTAACTAATTCTAGACAAAATATTCACTTTAAATACTATATTGATATATTGGTTGTTCTTTAAAATTATCTGTCGGGTTTTTTTTTCTCTTTTTTTTATGTAATCAGTATTGGTGGCTACTCAAGAGTTGAGTGTTGTACTGGTATTGGTCTGGAAAACGTTTAACTACCAATCATAAACAAAATATTAGGTTTATTTTGATACATTGTGTATAGCCTACAGTACTTTCTCTATTACACCCAATGGCCCACAACAAGCTGCAGCTGCATTGAACTGATGATCAATTTATTTTTTTTAATGAATTCCTCTTCCTCTATCTCTTCCTTTTCATCCTCATCCTCACAATCTTGAGCACACGTCTCATTTATTTAGTAAAGATCACGTGCGCTTACACAGCCCCTCCCCTGCGCATCTCCGGAAATCAGCTGTCATCAGTGTCATCATCAGAATAATTGCCCGCCGCAACTCTTAATGGCTCTCCGTGTATTTAAAAATGTGGATGTGTACGCCGCCGCAAAAAAAAAAAAAAAAAATGTTTTTCACGTCATTGTTTGAACAGCGCTGTTTTAATTAGGACAGGCTTGCGCGTGCGCGCGTGTCCAAATCTCATCAGGTTGTCTGCATGTTGCAATAGTGCCCCCACATGGAAGACTGGAGGAGGACATGCTTTCTGAAATCCTACACACACAGTCATCGTCCTATTCTCGCGCACGCGCGCGCGCGCGCACTCTCCAATGACACGGTGTTATATTTGGAAACACAATTTCATGCTATCAGTCCTGGCAAGCTATTCCATTTTGATAGCTGCCGTCTGTCTGTATACATACGTAAGTGTGCGTGTTCCCTCCTCGTGCATCTGTTTGTATGTTGTGCTTCTCAGAGTTTAGTTTAGTTTTTTAGTTTTTTTGTTTTGTCATTTATTTTTGAAAATTGGTCGTCATGGTAACGTTTGATTCCAAGTCATTTGGTTGATTAAAAAATGTGCAGATTAATTAAAAAGTTAGGAAATGATCCCACAGCAGATGATCAGTGAAACATCAAAAATGATTCAGATCTCTGAGGCTTACGAGCGAACCACGCATGCGCGCATTTGCATACAAAGCCACATAGTGTGTTGATCACCGGACACCCAGGAACACAAAACCTTGTTGGCTGTCTCCTTGGCTTGGGTTGTTTCCAACCAACTCTTTGTTCCGACATACAGCAAAGTGCAATCTCATGTTTTATTAGCAAACACACAAACTACGATTTGTCTGTCGCTCACAGCTGTAACGAAGCACAAATCTCATCAGCCATCATTTCATCATCATGATACCTTCACTGCTTCCTGTGCTTGAGCAGCAGCTTTTAAATTACAGAAGGGGTCTTTTTTTATTTTATTTATTTATTTATTTATTTATTTTTAAGTCCGTATAAAACTAACTTGTAATTTCACATCCACTACAGTAGGTGGCAGTGGCACATTTATTATTATTATTATTATTATTATTATTATTATTATTATTATTATTATTGCTGGGCGGCACGGTGCTTGACTGGTTAGCATGTCCGCCTCCCAGTTCTGAGGACTCGGGTTCGAGTCCAGGCTCGGACCCTCCTGGGTGGAGTTTGCATGTTCTCCCCGTGCCCGCGTGGGTCTTCTCCGGGTCCTCCGGTCTCCTCCCACATTTCAAAGACATGCATGGCAGGTTAATTGGGTGCTCCGAATTGTCCCGAGGTGTGCTTGTGAGTGTGGATGGTTGTTTGCCTCTGTGTGCCCTGCGATTGGCTGGCAACCAGCACCCCCCACGACCCTTGTGAGGAATAAGCGGTCAAGAAAATGGATGGATGGATGGATGGATGGATTATTATTGCCAAATAGATGCACTTCTACTATTATAGTTTTATAGAAGGTACAATCAATAAAAACAGAGAGAGAGAGAGAGAGAGAGAGAGATAGAGAGGTCATATATGGCTAATTTCGCATTGCTAGTCTTCTGCGCAGTTGTTAGCAAACAAGGAATGGGCATTCCACCAGTTTCAGCACAAGGATGTTGCATTTATCCATTTTGTGCCTGAACGTGCACTGCAGATGTTAGACACCTACTCAGTCTCTGCTTGTTTCCAATTGGTTGTTTTTCCTTAAGTGTTGTGATTTTTTTTAAATCTGACTTAGATGTATAAAATGGGACTGGAAAACGTTATACTGTCAGTTTCAATAAATATGCCGAAAAGCGTTTTGTTTTTTCACACAAAATGTGCCTTGATTGGCCCGTCGCATATTTTATGTAAATCAGTTTGTGTAATTCTGCTTGCTGTATCGGTCCTACTAATTTTTACTTCATAATGTCAAAATGAATTCTGCGTTGTTTTGCAGCATTCACTTAATCTTTCATTTTCAGTTTCAAAGCTAAGCAATGATCTTTGAAAGAAGCCAATTTCTACAAAAGCACTTCTATTGGATCTCATTAGATGAACTTCACGAGTATTCCTGTGGATAATTTGTCTCGAAAACTCTCAGATGTCACCCTTAAAAGTCAGCATGTCTTTTTTTTTTTTTTTTTTTTTGAAGGTTCTGCTCCAGAGCTCTCATTTACTGACTGCCCGCTGACGTTAAAAGCTCAATATCACACTGCGCCGAAGGTGTGCGGTAAACTGTATTTGCGGATGACAGGTTTGAATGGCTAAGTGCTTCTTACCCGTTTCTTCCCGTGCCCGCGTTAGCACGTCCTCTGGAAGCGAGTGTGAAAATGCATTGTCGTAGGTGTAAGCAGAGGCGGCGGGCGCGCACGTTGACGACAGAAGTTGCGCGTCGACATCCGGAGGTGCTTCATGTATAAAACATGTGTGGCGATTGTGAGAGCGAGCCAAGAATTGATCATGTGCACTGGCAGCCTTCCCTGTTGGACAATGTGGACCCGACCGGCCTCCGCAGACTTGACTTGGCCACGTCTTCAAAGCGCTGGTTGGGAGGTAATGTGGGACGGGATATTAAGAAATGTATTCACAAGGTGTTATGCAAAACATCACAAGATGATTTTTTTCTTTTCATTGGATTCATTTGAAGCGATAAAACTTTTGACATGAGCTTGGACTTGCAGTTTTAATTAAAACAGGTCACATTTGCATTCAATATTCAAGTTTCAGTTTTATTCTGGTGGTTTTGAATCAAATCATACTGTGACATTTTTTTTTTCAGTTGAATCATTTAATGTTTTTTTTCCTAATTCAATACATCTCAAACATTCTTCTTCACTTAACTCATTTGCTCCCAATAACGTGTAAATACGTTTTTTTATGTTCTAAGTGTCCCAAAGACGTATTTATATGTTTTTTTGTTTTTATGCTAGAGCATACAGAAGGCTTTGATGCAGCCTCTCAACTGCAAAGAACGGTTGCAGAAATGGTAGTTATTACACAAACGACCAGCAGGTGGCAGCAGAGCAAAGGAGATCAACCAGGGCCATGTCGAAAAATAGCTCAATTACTTACAATTTTGAATAGATTTGTGAAAACTGATGAAACTTAGCTCTCTTCTAATGCTAATTGCTGCAAAACGGAAACCGATAGAAACATACTTTTTTTCCTGATGAAAGAAGAGACTTTAATCTTTCTTTTGATAGGTTCCATGCTTTTATAGCAATAGAACACAATATTCTGTCGGCCTTGCAAAATCAGTCAAAATCCAGTAAAACAGCCGGGAGCGAACGGGACTGCTTCTGTGAAAATGGCTGGGAGTGAATGAGTTTTTAATTGAATGTTTAATTACAGATTTTGAATTCATGTCACAGTTTGCGCTCTGTTCAATTCCAAGAAAATATTTCTCATAAAAATGAGCACCAGTTTGCCGACGTATTATTTTAAAACCTCCTTCGAGTGGGGGTGGGGCTCTTCACTCCTCTTCCGGGTGCTGCCCTGGGAGGGGTGGGGCTAGGAGGGGAGGGGGCTGGCTTCGTCATCGTTTGAGGCATTTCAATGGGCATTTTGGGAGGGATGATCGTTTTAGTCGTCACGGTTGGCTTTGCCTCGGGGATTTTGTCACCTTGGCGGTACACGCAGACCTGAAGAAAGATTTGGGCAAAAATGTTGAGCAAAAAAATGTTTGCAGGTTCAACCGGATAGTATGCTCTAAATCACAAACTATCTCAAGATCAGATAAATACAGTGATTTCACTCACCACAATATCCACGGATTCCCCTCCGTATTTGTTCTGGACAATCATGGAATATTTGCTGGAATCCTCCATGGAAATGCCTCTGATTGTAAGGCTGGCAAACTTGCCCTGGTCGAGGGACACCACGTACTGAAATATGGAAACAAAAATTGATCGTTTCAGTTTGGAATCAGTATTCTGGACCTCAAACAAAAAACAATGCAATACCTATTTCTGTTGGTATATTTGTGCATACGGATTTGAGCGAGAATGAATCATTAGCATATTGCCGTGTTAAGTTTAGATGCCAATGTGTGTGACACGATTGATACTGGATGTTGAAGTAAATTATTTTCACCCTTTAAAGCCTAAACCATGAAATATATGAGAGAAAATTCGGATTCTTTGTAAATAGAGTATTTATGAAAAGTGATCACGGATTTAATATATGACTAGAAATATGTATATATATCAGGTCAGTTGGGAATCCAGCCCACCCATGACCCCAATGAGGACAAACAATATTAAAACAAGGATTAAAATTCCGTTACCGCCTAGAGTGACTATCATGATGTTATCCTCGCCGTTTCCAAAATATCGCAATAATGTCGTTAGAGCTTTCATGTAGTGCGCTTAAGATCATAAAAAGCTCTTTATCACTTTCAAGCCTGCTTGCTTCTTTCGTTCAGCGACACTTTCAATCTGTGCGGCTTTTCAAGCTTGGAAACAAAAATGCTTTAGTCAACATGTGACTATTGTCTGGATCTATCCTATATACTGTATAAATGTATTTTTCCATTTGTTTTTCCCTGTGCTTAGCTTCAAACGCCTGTGTTGAGGGGAGGCGCCCCTGAGATTTGCCAGACCGAGGACACCAGTTCTTGTTTTAGATGCATTGTTTGCAGGTGAGGGAAAGAATAAAGACGAGGGCAAACTTTCAAAACATATATTCCTCCTAGACCTTCTCCGCCGTTCCTTTAACTTAAATCTTCAAAGGCGGCAGGAGCCGCCGGGATGCTGATAATGTAGAAAGAAGCGCCACTGACCGACTGGGACCACATTTTGTTTAGTTTGCTGACCTCACCAGCCTGAAATGCATTCGATTCTGATTGTTTTTCATGTCCCAGATTCTGGTCGTGAAATTATACATTCGGCGTGTGCTTCAAAAGATACAAAGATATGATTGAAATAGCCGATTTTGTCATGACTGGGTCATGCTAGGGTTATTTGTGGGTCATGCAAGGGCATGCCAGGGTTATGTTTGGGTCATGCAAGGGTTATGTTTACTGTCATGCAAGGGTTATGTTTGGGTCATGACCGTGAGCTCAAGTGTCCGTTTTTGAACTGATGTAATCGGCATCTAGTTTCAACTGGTGATACGCTATGTGATGTCAGACGCTAAGTGATGTCAGCAATCTTTAATCTCTTTATCTAGTCAACAGCCAATCAGATACTTCCATGTCAGTCGTGTTACCCACATGTCTAGCCACAACCAATCAGATCGATTCACTGTCTATATAAGCTGTCTGAGAAGTGTTTGTTTTTGTCTGATTATTACCTCTGTTCCTCTGTGCAACTCTCGTTGTTTCTCGTCTAGTCAAGTTTGTTCCACGCCTCTCGATGTGAATAAATAGTTAAAATCTTATTTGTGTCTGCGTTTTTGGGATCCAACCCCAGGACATAACAGATGTGAAGATGAAACGCCGATAATAATAATACCTTCACAACAATAGCCAGCAACAAACTGAATTTTTTTATCAAACCGACACAAGGGCAAAGGAAGATGTCGCTTTCATGCTTGACAGGCAGCGCATGGAAGTGGAATTTCTGCTCTTTTATTTCCCCGTTTATGATTTTTACCTGATCATCACGCTCGACCTCTACTCCGTTCTTCAGCCAGGAGACTTGAGGCTTGGGGTCCCCGCACACTGTGCACGTTAAACTCAGCGTCTAGTGGCCCACACATGATGATTCAGTCAATAGCAGCTGACAATCATATGGCACACTCAAATGTTACCTTCTTTTCCATGATGGTGACAACGTCAGGCAGACCTCCGACCACCTTACCGCGGTCTGTCGTACAACGTGAGTCAGTTAGCAAACGGCAATATTGCGTAAAAGACCATATTTGAACCGAATGAGAAGATGTATACTCACTCTTGTCAGCATAAGCTAAAGCCCTAAAAAAACAAAAACAAAAAACGTTTAGGCTGAATAATCCAAAATTGCGACCAAGGACGACAGACATTTTCTCATTCTAGCAAGTAGAAGTTGGTTACATTACGTTTCCCTTCATTGGCCAAATTAAATGATCCTTTCTATACTTAGGTTGGAATCAGTTCTCAGACGGATCGCCACAGGATATTCTGGTCAAAAAGCCAAACTACCACTCAAATGTGATTTTCTCTGTTTTTTTTCTTTGAGTAATAATTGAAAGAGGCCAATTAGAGCAGCCGGCCGGGTGAGAGATCATCCTCGGAAGCAGATGGCTCGGGGAACTCTGCTCTCCTTGTCCCATCTTGACGCTCAATAAGCAGCCAGCAGGGCGGCACTTGCTCCAGCGTGCAGGTAAAATGTTGCGCTTCAACGCTCCTCATTGAATGTTAATTAGAAAAGGGATTTGAGCGGTTTGCACTGTGCTTTTTCGTCATTATTTCTTTTTGCGCCATTTGATTTTTTTTGCTAATGGATGTTGAAAATGCAGCGTGTACCTTGTTTGTCACAGTCAAACTGTTGGACGTGTACTTGATTTTTATGTATTTATTTACTGTGGTCATTTTAAAATAGAGCTTGATGATAATCAAACACAAATTGGTAATTAAGCCACCTGCTGCGGATTATGTTGAAATTGCCATTAACTCCATGCAATTGTAAACATGCTATATTGGGATATTGTCATGTCTGGGTCATGCCAGGGTTAAGTTTGAGTTCATGACGTTGAGTTGAGTTGAGAGTCAGGTCAAGTGTCTGTTTGGAATTTATGTAACAGCATCTAGTTTCAACCGGTTTTAAGTTATGTGACAGCTATGTGATGTCAGGAGCTTTGTGATTACTCTGTCCAGCTGGCCACCTGCTTCTCTCTTCCTCGATGCCTTCTCGTTGTTTCTGGTTAAGTCGAGTTAGTTCCACGCCTTTCGATGTTATGCAAATAAAGTGTTAAAACTCTTATTTGCGTCTTATAGTTTTTGCCAGTTTTTCCTCTTTTCCATCACTGGTTTCCGAGAGTGCTAATATATGTAAGTAGTAGTAGTAGTAGTAGTGCAAAGTTGAAGAAGTCATGCTGATTCGAACCCTTGCAAAGTTTTGAGATTGAAGTCTTACTTGAGTTTCTGGAACTCAGCGTATGCTTTGTCATAAACTGTAAAAGACAAAAACATATTTTATCACTTAAAACTAGAATAGCACAACACAACAACCTTACCCTAGTTAATGCTAGTTGAACTCAGTGATTTTTATTCTTATTTTTTGGTCAAATTCACCCCCGCAAACATACTGACCTTCACCACTGAGGTCCAACGAGCGCTTGTGTGAGTCTTCGGGGTCGGTGATGACGATCGAGTACCTCCCTTTGTCCTTCTCAGTTGGCTCAATCACCTTTACATCGGGAAGTTCATTCAGCCGCGTGTCAACACTAAAGCTATCATTTCATCAGGGCCCAGCTATTAAATTATACATGCACGCCCATAACTCATGCTCATTTCATCTGAAAGGTAATTACAATTATTACACATTCTGGCACAGGGTAAAAAAAAAAAAAATAATAAAATAAAATAAAAGAAGATAGCATTCATTTAATTAACTTTATGGACACTATGATTTTTTTTTGTGTGTGATTTTTGTAAATCTGTTACATTGTTCTAGTGCAGTGGTTCTTAACCTGAGTTTAAGACACACCTGATTTGGTTGGCTTATCTTTGCGGCAGGGAATTTGGTGCGCTTACAAGTCAACTTTTGACTGTTGGGAAATACCATCATGATTTCTTTATTATTATAACCCCTTAAAAAGCAAGTGGCTGGACAATTATGTGCAATATGAATTCACATGTGTAACATAATGTATGGGGTTCCACAGGGTTCAATCTTGGGGCCTCTGCTGATTTCATTGTATCGGCTGTTTCGGTTGTTTCATGGTGCTCTATAAGTTAAGTTGAATGATGAGAGTGCATAATTTGCGATTTCAAGTTGAGCAATTCTAGTCCAGCACAACTAGCTATCTAGCAAAACTAAAGGAACACTTCCTGATCATGCATGGAGATGAAGAACGACGCTTTCTGAATTCAAGGTGAAGAAAGGTGGTTCAGGTGGTGTGGTTCAGTGCCTCTAACAACGTTAACTCTTTGACCGCCAAAAACGTTTACTAACGATTAGTAAAATCACGATGTATGCCGCCATAAATGTTTTTTTGTTTTTTTTTTGTTTTTTGTTTTTTTAATCAATGGGAAGTGTAAAGTCTAAGCGCAGCGCTGGCTGGTCAATGGGTTGTGGAATCAAAAACACCCACTAACTATGGCCAGCAGTTGGCAGCATTGTATCGCTTTTCAATGGGCTGCCGGTTTATGGAATTACAAAGAAACATGATGAAATCTGATGAAATTGAATGTTTTCAAGGATGACATGAATGATCAAAGCCTTTGTCATATTAATCCTAATTCACAGAGCCCCACTAAACAAGAAATATTAGTGTCAAAGTCACTATTGTGGAGAAAATGTATCTTTTCACAAAAAACTTGTTTTCTCCTAATCTTTTCAATTTTCGCTCAATGTCACTCAAGTTACCTATTTTCAAATGGTGATTACTAAAGAACGGAATAAGGTAGAAACATACTTTTTTTTCCCAAATGAAATAATGGAATGTGATCTTTCATTTGGTACCCACATTGCATATGTAGTAAAAGCACACAATATTCTGTTTGCCTTGAAAGATGATTTAAAATGATCGCAATGGGCTGGCACTGCGGGGGTTGTTTTTTTGCTTTGTTTTTTGTTTTGTGTGGCAGTTAAAAAGTTAAGAACCACTGTTGAGTGAGTTACGGACGCACCAAAATATAAAAATGTAGTACCTCCATTGTTGCCATAGCAGGTGTTCCTCCTATCACAATCTTGTCACTGGGGCTGAGTTTTTTCTCCCTGTTGAGAGGCGCGCAGAGCGAGAGATTATTAGGCTGTGCACATGTATGCAATTATTGTTTATATGAGAGTGTGCACTGCCTACTTTTGAGGTAATGGAAAATCATGTTTACACGCCAGCCTAATGTTACGCCTAGGGAGACCAATTCCTCTTTCTCTTGCTATCTGTCACTCGCTCTCATGTGCACTCACAGAAGGCGTGAGCAGAGGTTACAAATCTCATCTCCCTAATTTGTGTTCTATGAATAATTAAATAACCTCAAAAGCCTCCGCTAACCCGCCTCACCCTTCCGCCTTCCACCCTTGTCATTCTTTACCTTCACCCTTCGCGTTGTCATTACGCCTGTTTGCGCATTTCCCTCTCTAGGGGCCCGTGGAGTGCTTTAAAGTGCAGAAATGTCTGCGCTTCTTCATGGAAAATGACAGGGTGTGATTTTTGTTGCAAAACAGGCCAATTTTGCCCCAATAACACGGATAATGAAAGCACTTGCAACCGCCGTCCCAATGCGAATTGTTTTTTGCCTCGACTTGAGAGGAGAAGCCGAACAAGACGCTTTGCGGTCCTCATATATTTGTAGGCACCCTTAAAACCCCCCGCACTAAGCAGGTTGCGTTTTCATTATTTTTGTCATGGAGGGAAGCAGGAATTGCAGTCACGGGGCTCGGCGGCGAAATGGCGCCTTACCCGTAGTACCAGACGATGTTCATCTCTGAAGTGTAATACTTCATGGGACACTGCAGCTGAATGCCGGTGGCTGTGCAGTGGATAACCAGCTCGTGTGCACTCACTCCTGCGGGTGACGATAGAGGTGGGAGAGGGTTGCACACGGGTCACTTTGGAAAAGCACGCAGCCACTTTTGGACTGCTGACAGTCACCGGGCAGGCACCTTCCACAACTTCAAGGGAGTGTAATTCAATTTCAGTCTACACGCATGAAAAGCTGCATGAATAAAGGATCTGATTGCTTTTTTTCTTTCTTTTTTTTTTTTTTTCTTTTGACCATCCAATGATGAAGCATTAGCGCAAGCTTCTCTTCTTCTAAAAAAAAAAAAAAAAAAAAAATTGCGGGCTATAGATGATTGAATATTCAAAAAAAGTTATTCAGGTATAATAGCTTGTTGAATTTTGTGTATTTTAATTCAGTATATAATAGTCACAGTTATTTTGACTGATATTGAAAACACCTTTAAAGCCCGTATCCTACTGAGCGGTGCTTTTTCGGCAGGCTTTGTTCAATGTTGCAAAACATTGCAAAGACACTCGCCGTGCACTCTCAAACCCTTTTTCTTGTCGCAGAGAAATTTTGAACATATTTAAAAGGAAGAAGAACCAGGAAGACACCTACCAGTCAGTCGGGTGATCTGGTTTATGGCCTCTTCAAAAACTAGAAAATAAGAAACACAAATGAAATGGATGTAAAGTCACAGAGCGGCTGTTAATATCTAAGACCCAATAAAAAGGCTTTAATTGCAATTGGTAAAAAAATAAAATAAATAAATAAATAAATAAATAAATAAAAATCGGAGAGTCAGTTGCAATTCATTTCAACTGTGAATGAAGTCTGAATTGTTCACTGTCATCCAAAATGCTGCTTGTTGAGAAGTGAGCTAAGTTGACTTCACTATCGCCACTGAGCGCTCAAATTTCAACATTTTTGCTCGCAAGTCAGAGCAAAAAAAAAAAAAAAAAATGGCCGAACGACAGCTCATATCTCAAAAAACTTTTAGCAAATCACTCGTATCTCAAGGCACCGCTATATTGTTAAATTACAGCTCACTGGAATCTTATTACATTGTGCAGGTGTACCAAATTAAGTGGCAGGTGACTGCGGAATTTAAAAAAATGTGTGACTAAGACCATTACAAGGAGTAATAGCAAAAGCAATACAGAATATAGTATTTCTTGGGAATTCAGGAAATAAGTTCAGTCTGTCACATCAAATTATTTTTGCACTCCAGTTAAAGGTTACCCAATTTGAAATTTGATGAAATACGAAATGGATGGCATGAACAGTGGAGGCGCTTACATTGAAAACACGTTCTGTCCTTCAGGCACAATTTAATGAGAAAACTTGAGTTCACATATTTTGGGATTTATTCTTGATTTTTGCCCTCATCAATCAATTTTGCAAGTAATTCAGTTTGTTTACCTTTTCCAGAAACGTCAATTTGGCTCATATCCTTTCCTCTGGCATCGCTGATGGTGGCCTTGTAGATCCCCGATGTTTTCAGAGAAAACTGCGGAATCAAAGACGGAGAGATGACAATTGTTTAAGCATTAGCCTAATTGCAATAATAATAATAGCAGCACAATTGGATTTAGTGAAAGGTTTGAGTATCAACAGAAGCAAAAACTAAGTTACCAATTTAATTGCCAGTTTACAGACTCCTGATGTCAAGTCGGGCTTCACATCAGGAATTATTTCTGTGTCTTCTCTGAACCAGTGGAATTCTGAGTCTTTCTTCAAGTTGGCAACCTGCGATGAAAAAAAAAAAACACAACATACAGCAACATGCCGTGTTCAGCGTATGCATGGGCCTTATGTCAACTTGCTCACTGATGCTTGTAGAAGTCGTTGAGGGAACCAGGCCAGCTTGAATTATTCAGACCAAACTACAGCTTGGCTACTCAATCAAAAACAACAGGAGGGAAAACAACGTTTGGTGAGTGGCAATAACAGTTTTGCTGTAAATAATGTAAGACTAGTGTATATAGTTCCAACATCCACTAGTGAAGATTGAATGGCGTGAGTTTCCCCAAGTTAGTGAGCGCATATGTGACATATGTCAGCATCCAGGAGTTGCTTTCCGAGTGAACCTCTTAGCAAAATCTCGACAATGCATTTTACATACTAATATAAAATTCTCAACTGTGGGCATCTCAGCATATGATGCAAGGATTTCGTTGGAGCTGGATTGGCTGTCAAGTCGTTTCGCTCGTACCTGCAGGCGCGATATTACTGTGTTTTCTTTTACAACAATTCCTTAAGGGGAAATTCCACTCACACAAGAATGCAAAATACGTTGTTAACGTAATAATCAGCAATAAAAGAGTATTTATAGCGAATAAAGAAGCAGGTTGAGTCTCTTTTTTTTTTTCTTCTTTAAACAGCTTCTAAATGTTTGATCACAAGTCTAACGTTCTCTATTGCTTCCATTAAGCCACCATTTTAAGTCACTTTTGATGTGGAGTACCTTCACTTCCTTCAGAACAATTTAAACTTTGAGGTCTTACACTCGCATTGAAAATGTATAGTGGGTAGAAGCACTAATATAATACATGCGTAAATCAGCTCCTAATGCTTTTAATGTGGCCAACTTCAGACTGTATAACTCATTGATAATTATACATTTAACAAGAGTGTTTAAATTCACTATATGTTCATTAAGAGTCACTCTGTGCTCTCCCGGATGAAAAAGGCTGTCTTTCCACCATGCAGAGTTGTGGCCTGCAGTTAGTCACCCTAAATAATGGAGTGTTCCCGAACGAATCACACACAATAACCATTTTTTTTTTCTTTTTTTTTTGCAGCATGGCGGCAGCTTGACAAGTAGCTTATTATGCCGTACTTGGAGAGTTGCTCCACACGTGCCTGCGTTCTTTCAAACGTACTTTTCCCCATTATTCACAAAGGCTAAAATCTCAGCAGCCTCATTCCGGTGAGTCTGTTGCCTGGACGTTATCATAAAAGACCGTTATTTCCCGCGCCCGCTCCGAGCCGAATGGCTAATTAGAGATCCACAAGTGAGCCTTCTGTTTGTTTCGAGTGCAAATGTTCAATAATTGAGTTTGGCCGCATTTACCTTGCACACTAGTGTGACTGAGCAGTCGTCTCCCACGTGAAGGGACAGGAACTCGCTGAAGTGGGGGCCTGTTGGAGAGCGATGGGACACAAAAACACAGATGAAACGTAATTATGTTTAACTACTTGTGGACCTTTATTGCCTCAACCGCAGAACAGGCGTATGAATAATTTAGCGGTAATTTCACATCATTGTGCGCAAACTTTTCTTGGATATTGAAAGTGTGGGTGTACATAAATGCTGGTCACAACATTAAGCACACGCACATTCTGATGAAAGCCACTATAAGAGCTGTAAAATATATGAATTCTCCCTTTTTCTTCTGTGATGTAGAACATTCATTTATTCATTTTCTTGACCGCTTATTCCTCACAAGGGTCACAGGGGGTGCTGGCGCCTATCTCAACTGGCTCTGGGCAGTAGGCGGGGTACACCCTGGACTGGTTGCCAGCCAATCGCAGGGCACACAGAGACGAACAACCACAATCACAAGCACACCTAGGGACAATTCGGAGCGCCCAATTAACCTGCCATGCATGTCTTTGGAATGTGGGAGGAGACCGGAGTACCCGGAGAAGCACGGGGAGAACATGCAAACTCCACCCAGGAAGGCCGGAGCCTGGACTCGAACCCAAGTCCTCAGAACTGGGAGGCGGGCGTGCTAACCACCTGATGTATAACATGATGACAAAATAATAGTATCACCTTTTGTGTTGGATCTAAGCGAAATAAGCGTACTTCATACCGGGTATGGTGTTCTATGAATAGCTATACATGCCTCGGAACTAATTAATGATGTGGAATCAAATGTAAGTTGTGGTTTCAACTCTCATTTGTGTCTGTGTATGCTTGTTTATGTCGTATGAATTAAATGAGTAACCTCCCCCCTGCAACGAGATTGCTTCCATAGAATGTGTGTAGTGATGGTGTGCGTTTCTCTCTTACCCTCCTTGACTCTGATATACTCTCTTCTCTGGTATTCAGCTTCAGCCAGCGCAGCCTTGAAAGCTACACGCGGCACACACATACACAGAGAATAATTTACATTTCTTCCTGTCGGCTAATTTCCTTTAATGTACAGACATTTAGACGTTTATGAACCTTAGTAAGAAAAATACCAAACGCACGCACAAAAAAAAAAAAAAAACATTTTACAAAAACTGCACCTACCCTTCTCAAATTACTGTGGTCATAAAATTAAGCTACCTTCCATTAAATAATGTAAGAGCATGTGATTGATCCGACTGCATGTCAATGGTACAGAACAGATATATAATACAGATTTATATAGAGTTACAAATTATCAAACTTAGATGGCTACATAGTGTTGTGTTGGTGGTAACACTGATCATAACACATAGCTAGCTACATAGCGAGCTATAGGGATGGATAGATAGATAGATAGATAGATAGATAGATAGATAGATAGATAGATAGATAGATAGATAGATAGATAGATAGATAGATAGATAGATAGATAGATAGATAGATAGATGAATACTTAGGTAGTTAGCTAGCTCGGCCAGATAGATAGATAGTTAGCGAGTTAGCTAGCTCGGCCAGATGGATAGATAGATAGATAGATAGATAGATAGATAGATAGATAGATAGATAGATAGATAGATAGATAGATAGATAGATAGATGAATACTTAGGTAGTTAGCTAGCTCGGCCAGATAGATAGATAGTTAGCGAGTTAGCTAGCTCGGCCAGATGGATAGATAGTTAGCGAGTTAGCTAGCTCGGCCAGATGGATAGATAGATAGATAGATAGATAGATAGATAGATAGATAGATAGATAGATAGATAGATAGATAGATAGATAGATAGATAGATAGCATAAGCAACAAACATCTAAAACACAGATTATGGTTTATTCTGTTGCAGACATATACTTGTGAGGATTATCAAACTGCACTATATATTCACAGCTCTTACCGTCGCCAATGAGCACCAGAGAGCTCTGTGCTTTGCCGCCTCCATCTGTAATCTGGCAGGTGTACGTCCCTTCATTTTCTTCAGTAAAGTGGTCCATGATCAATTCAATGACGCCCGTAGACACGTCATGGCCCATCTTGATGGACTGCAAAAAAGAGAATTCTTTGTTCAGGGCGACTGAAAGAATAAAGCTGCTTTATGTCACTTGAAATAATTCAATGTGAAATTGTTTTGTGACGTGCGCACGGAGATCTTTTCTATTTTGCTTCCTTACAAATGGCAGCTTACTGAATCATCCTCATAGTGCATTGCCCGGAGCCAACTTCTTTCATACTTTTGCTCCATCTTTCTTTAAACTATTCTTGTAAACTAAAACTGTGTCTTACATCAGCTGCAGACATTTCCTTGTCGTTAACAAAGAATTTGTAGGTGACGTTGGGGGAAATCTCTTCAGCCTGCAGCCAGAACCTCATTCTGCCTCTCTCCAAAATTTTATAGGCCAACTCTGACTTCAGTGGGATGACTGGGGGAAAAAAAAGGGACAACATTTAAAAAGAGGTTAAAAAAAGAAAAAGCATCCTTTTATTCTCTCGTTGGCACTTGGGCCCGAGGACAGCGTCTCTCTGCATTCACAGGAGAGTAGAGGAAGGGAGTCAGATGAGGTGCAGCAGTGAATAGTGGTTAGGCAGGTGATGCAAAAGCAGGTAAGGGGTGTTAGCATCCAACAAAAGAATTGTTTCAGAACTAAGACATAAAAGTAGAGAAGGGGTGGAGGACAAGTAAAAAGCAAAGGAAAGAGAAGTATTAAAAACAGCGAAGGATTCAGCCAAAGGTACCTACTTGGGTGTCTGACATCATAGCTTTGTGCCACAAGCTTTTTCATCTCTGAAACACAAAGACATTATTTTGTATTGTATTAAACTACTCATGCATGTATTTCAAACTTGAAAAAAAAACACCATCTGTCAGACTTTGGTGATCATTCATACAGAAAGAGGCACAAAATGTTTGAAAATCAAAATCATGCACACCATCTTTGTCCACTGCTTTGCGTGTAGATTGATTAGTCGCAATTAGAGATATATCAGTATATATCTTGGAAAAATAAAAATAAAAAAATAAAAAATGTGATGTTATTAGTTGTTTTTATGCTCATTGTTTTGTCATCTTTTCATAATATTCTTGACTCTCTCTGCCGCTATGCTCTCTATCGCCATCACAAACTGCCTGGAAAGCCATCACCAAATACTTGCTCATGTGGCGATCATCTAGTTTTTGAATATACATGAATATTAGGTGAGAGGAATATGGATCTTGATTGACTCAATGAGCTCTTCATTTTTCATGGCCGGTGAAAATCCTAGTGTAACCCCTACACAGAGGCGGGTCAGACCCGATGTTGGTAATTTTGTAGGTGAGCGCAGGTTGGCTGATCAATCCTTCCTTCCCTTTAAATGCACCACGCTAGTATATGAATGAATGAAATACGTCCCGTTAGACCAGCTGTTTGACAAACTGACAACACAATAGCACAAAAATGAAGCACACCATTAGGGTTGATGGCAAAGCTGGATGAAACGCCGTCTGTGTTGGTGACAGAGACAGAGAAGGTCCCAAAGTCTTCTTTATCTGCGTTCTTAAAGATCAGCTGGGTTCTATGAAGCAAGGCATTAGAGAGACACAGGCAGATAAAAAAATTGACAGATGAGTCACATTAAAGATCTCAAAATGTGTGTGTGTGATCTTACTTGTTGCCTTCAGTCCTAATCTCAATTCCTTTGGAGAAATCTGTGATTTCTTCATAATCTTTCTTCCAGACGAACTGAGAGCCTGGATTCATTTGGCACGACTCGAATGTGAAAACAATGTCACCCGTCTTCTTATCCACACAGCAGGACACCTCCTGGGAGCCTACATTACACACAAAGAAAACACAGCCATCAGTGGGAATAGTTTGACTGCATCCTGCTTATCTGACAACAACACAGAAGCTGCCCGTGTTTATATTTCAGTGAGTTTTTGCTTTGAATGTTTTTTTCCCCCCTAAAATGTGAGAAAATCCAACAACAACAAAAAAAGGCTGTTTAGACCTTACCTGGCACAGCCTTGGCAGTGACAGGGTCAGAGTTCAGAGAGGCCACGCCTACACCGGAATCATTGACAGCACGCACCCTGAGGTCATAGGTGCTGCCCTCTTCCAGACCTGTCACCTAGGAGACCAAAAAGTGTTGCTGAAAGGTGATAGAAAAAAAGATTCTCGGGATGCCTTTTGTAGAACTGAAACACGTATAAACACTTTTTTTTTTCCAGAATGGGTACATAATTAGAAATTAGTAGTGTGCTTAATAGCGCTTTGGCAGCTACTAAATTATGGAGGACCAAAACTGCCAAAATTCAAAATAAATAAATGACTAAATAAATAAATAAATGACTAAAAGTGAAAATAAAAATGAATTTAAAACAAAATATAAATCGAAAATTATATCTAAAAAAATAAATATAAATAGAAATAGATCCGTTTTTATTTTGAATTTTAGTCATTTATTTATTTATTTAGTCATTTATTTATTTAATCATTTATTTATCTGTTTATTCAGTCACATTTATTTTTTTATTTATTCATTTATTTATGTATTTATTTATTTATTTATTTAGTCATTTATTTATTGATTTATTTTGTTCGAATTTTGGCAGTTTTTGTCCTCCATACTCAATAAGTTTTTTTTTTTTAAATAAATAAATCTGAAAGCCAACATGCAATAGCCAACTTTGTACACTAGATGCCAGTGTCACACAGGTAAATGTCACATGAAGATTGCAGTAGTCAGATGATAAATATGCAAAATAAAGTGGAAATAGAAGAAAATAGTAGAAAATAAAGTCAAATAAATGTGTTATTTCCTAAAGAAAGTAAAAAAAAAAAAAAAAGCAACTATTTACACAAGATATCCTCAGTTTCCTCACCTTGAGGAAGCATTGATTAGTGGCTGTTTCGTTGGCTGTATTCCATTCATTTGTGCCCTTCTTGGCATACTCCACATAATAACCAGTGATGGACCCAGAGCCGATGTAGACGGGCTTTTTCCATTCAAGCAACACAGAATCATCTCGAACCTCACAGAGACTCAGATCGTATGCAGGGCCTGTTAACAGAGCGCACAGAATCAAGATTTCAAAAGAAAAAAAAAAAAATCATCATCATCATAGACACTTCATTGTATCAACTAACCTGGCTCAGGCATAGTCCAGGCCTCGCAGGTGAAGTCGGCTGAGTGTTTGGACGCCGGTCCCAGGCCAATAAGATTGGCGGCGTACACTTGGAACTGATAGACTCCGCCTTCTGTCAAACCCGCCACCTGTCAATAAGCGCAGTGCCATTGTCACGATAGTCAAAGATGTTATCCTATAAGTAGAGACATTTTTTTTTTTTTAACTAATACACACATTACCGTGAAAAGTCTTTCAGAAATCGGTGGGATATTGACCTCCCGCCACATTTCTGTCCCACTTCGTCGCTTGTCGACGTAATATTCCTTAATTGGTGATCCTCCGGAGTGAAGGGGCTTCTTCCAGTTCAGGACCATCGAATGTCCGTCGCAGTTCACCAACTCAATCTTATAAGGAGCAGAAGGCGTGTCTAGAATGACGATTAAGACACAGAATTAAAAGAGAAGAAGTAACTGTACTAAGTACTTCATGTCAAAATGAGGAATTACGAACTGAGGGCAGCCTTGACTGTTAGAGGCGCAGATTCCTGGGACTCCTCACTGAGGCCGATCTCATTGATTGCCTGGACGCGGAACACGTAAGTTTCTCCTGTTGTAAGGCCGCTAACAACAAACCTGTAACAAGAGCATCATGTAAGTTTCTTGCCATTCAGTGGCCACACAGTCTAATGAATCTATAAGCAATTATTCAACTCTGCCTAAGATTACAGTCAACCAGTGATGAACAAATGAAGCTTCATGAAGCACTTGTGTTATTTTTGGACTCCTCTAGATGGCACTCTTGGTTTAAAAATGCAGTTGAAATGTAATCAATTTCCTTTGCACTTTATCTTTAAACCAAAAGCACCATCGATAGGAGTAGAAAAATTGAAGCTTCATGAAGCTTCATGAAGCTTCATTTTCCCATCCCATCCCCCGTTGACAGTGTCAACGTACTTAGTGCTCTTGTGTGGTTTGTGATTGGCCGAGGTCCAGTCTTTGGACCCCTTCACACACTGGTCGATGTAGTAGCCAATCAGATTGTTGGGTTCTTTTGGAGGAGCCCACTGAATGAGAACGGAGGTGTCCGTTTCCCGAGTTGCGATCACCTGGCCGGGAGCTGAAGGCACACCTGATGCCAAAGAATGAAGCAACAGCATTAATGAGGTCATCGTATCAATTACAATGGATGAAAAGACAAGACAGTTTAAGATGAACACAACGAAAGACCTTTCAGTTCTTGGGTTTCGATTGGTCGACTTGGTTCTGATGGCTCACTGCTTCCGTACATGTTTGCAGAAATGACTCTGAATTGGTACTGTTTACCCTCGGACAGGTCAAAGACAGCATAGCGAGGGGAGCGAATTGGGACCTGAGTGTTGACACGCTGCCACGCGTCGCTGTTTGCCGTGGCCTGCAGCGAAAGACGGCAAGTGTTGTTACTGTATTGGATCATTGTTTTCTGTCTATGTCATCAAATTGTTCCT
The DNA here is from genome assembly GCF_051991245.1 of Festucalex cinctus. Taxonomy (NCBI): domain Eukaryota; kingdom Metazoa; phylum Chordata; class Actinopteri; order Syngnathiformes; family Syngnathidae; genus Festucalex; species Festucalex cinctus. The sequence goes on from NC_135414.1 coordinate 27,184,241, forward strand.
TAGCAGTATCTGAGATTAGGGAGCCACTATAGCAGTGGCCCAAGGTGAGATATATTTATTGTCTCACCTTTTCGATGTAGTACCACATGGGAACGTTGCTGGATTTTGCCGGAGCTTTCCAGCTCAGAACAATGTAAGTCCTGTCAGTTTCCGATGCATAAATCCCAGATGGAGGACCTGGAGGTGTGCCTTCAGCTGTACACAAACATACAGTGTACAAGTGCACAAAAATTCACGACCGATAGCAGTGGCAGAAGTATACAAGATGTCAATAAACACACCTTCAACTTCATCATGGTAAGAGACGACGTCCAGCTTTCCTCCAAGTCTCTTAGCTACATGAACAGGAAAAACCATGATTACTGGTGTTTCTTTTATCCATAAATGGATACTCTGACCATAATCTTAGTATTCCGGTGTCATCTCTCACTTTGTAGCCTCGCAAACTCTGTCGGGTCCAGCGCAACGATGGGGTCAGACATGCGAGAAGGTTTGCTGACCCCTTTGGCGTTAACAGTGCGGACCCTGAAGCAGTACGAGTGTCCTTCAAACAGTCCGGGCACCGGATATTTGCAGATCTTAATGGGCTTATCGTTGCATTGAGTCCAGTTCTCGGTTCCAACCTCACTTCTGAAAGGGTGAGTGAAAAGAAAGCTTGTCACACAAATGCTCCTCGATATTTATCGTGGTACCATTTGTTACGGTATTGAACAGTAAACTCCTACTTGTCGACAAAGTATCCCAGGATTGGCCCCTCTGTAGTAGTATTGGGAGGCTTCCATGACACAATGACATAGTCTCTGTTGGCATCATGGATCTTGATGTCCATTGGAGCACCGGGTGCACCAACGACTGGGGGAGGACCATCTATACAGCAGGTGACAAAGAAACATTGAACAAGGAATTAAAAAAAAAAAAAAACCTCTTTTGATTTTGTTAAGCTTCTGTTCTCATTCATCCCAAAGTGGTGTTAAATGTCAGGGAACTGAAAGGGATACTTCACTTATTTAGCCCATTATAGCAATAAAAAGTTAATATTTTGGCTATAATTAATTTGATACTTAGATTTTTTTCTTTCACGTACAAATAGTACCTTTAAAAACACATTTTGCAACTAGCTGTCGACTGAAAATTACATCATAAGGGCTCAGGTAGCCAATCACAGCTCACCTGTTTTCTAGATTTGCTCATAAGCTGAGCTGTGATTGGTTACCCGAGCCCTTGTGATGCCATTTTCAGTCGACAGCAAGTTGCAAAATGTGTTCTGAAAGGTACTAATTGTGCATGAAAAATAATGAAAATATCAAGTATATTATAGGCAAAATATTAATGTTTGACTGCCAAAAATGGCTAAATAAGTAAAGTATCCGTTGAAGTTTTTCCAGCAACCAAGCATGCCTTTACGGGTCAGAAAAAGTTTGTTCCCAAACTGTTCTCACAAAGTTAGAAGCATCAATTTATCCTAATTGTCTATTATTGATAGAGAACTTCTGAGTAAGCCATTCCTCACCCGCAACAGAGACAAATGCACTATGTTGTGCAGTGCCTCCTTTTGTGACCATCCGCAGCGTGTACAAGCCCTCATCTTCTTTGTAGAGGTTAGGAATAGTCAAGGTACTGACTCCTCTGCCCGTTTGGATCTTCACCCACTTTGAATCAAATAAACGAGTGTCTGCAAACGGGACGCACAGAAAGAAATGCGATTTTGTACAGAAACAAAGACAAAGTGAAAGTGAGATTAAACAACATGGAACAGTAATCAATTACCATCTCTGTACCACTGTGCATCAGGTTGCAGGTTGGCCAGGTTGGGCTCAAGGTCCATGGTGGCAGTCAGAGTGGCTGAATCTCCTTCAGAAGCAAACACCGGGCCAAACTTATCCAGAAAGGTAATGTGGATTTTCGTGTAATGGATCTTTGGAATCATGGAAACTGAGAAAAACAGAGGGTAAAAAAAGGGGGAAAAAAAAAAAAAAAAGTAAAGTTCCAAGTTTGTCTGTCACAAACAGCATGAACATTCAATGATTATAAATGTCCCATATAAAAAAACATATCATCCACTGTCATAACTTCCTATATGAGCTAATTGTGACACGTACCACTGTAAGGCATCCATCCATATGGACAAAACTCTTCTTTCTTGTACCCTACAAGAGGACAAAACTGGTGTTTGCACAAATTGAAGTTGGAAAGGTAACGTTTGATTTTTCATGTTAACTCATTCACTCCCAGCCATTTTCACAGAAGCAATCCCCTTCAGTCTCGGCTGTTTTACTGGATTTTGACTAATTTTGCAAGGCCCACAGAATATTGTTTTATTGCTAGAAAAACATGGAACCTACCAAAAAAAGATCAAAGTCTCTTCTTTCATCAGGAAAAGAAAAAGTACATTTGTTTCCGTTTTGCAGCAATTAGCTTTACAATATAGCTAAGTTTCATCATTATTCACAAATCTATTTAGAATTGTGAGTAATTGAGCTTTTTTTCAACATGGTCCTGGTTGATATCTTATACTCTTCTGCCACCTGTTGGCCGTTTTTTGTAATTACTATCATTGCTTTAAGCAACCTCTTCAGGTCAGAGGCTGCATCAAAGCCTTCTGTATGCTCTAGCATAGAAAAACATAACAAAAAACACGTATAAATACGTCTTTGGGACACATAAAACATTTAAAATAGAACGTATTTATGCGTTTTTGGGAGCAAATGAGTTAAAGGCGAAGCCAACCTTGAACATTTCTTGACAATAATATATTATGTGACCTCACTAGTCTAAACATGACATTCTGATTAATATTGCATTTGTTGAATATGAGTTATGCAGCAAATCGAGCTGTTTTTATCCATCTCAGGGGGGCGGCCATTTTGCCACAGTTGCTCAAGTGTCAGGTAACCAATCGCAGCTCACTTTCAGAAAACAGGTGTGCTGTGATTGGCTCTTTCCTGAGCACTGAGCATCTGTGATGTCATCTTCAGTTGACAGCAAGTGGCAAAATGGCTGCCCTCTGATATTAAAAAAAAAAAAAAAAAACTGATGGATTTTGCTGCTTAACTCATAGTCCACTAACGCAATATTAATTTAACCAGAATACCGTATTTAGACTAGAAGGGCTGCATAGAACATACTATTGTCAATACATTTTTGGAGGGTTGACTTCCCATTTAATACACTTACTACCATATTTGGTGAACACAAATAAAAAGAAATAAGAATGTAAAAAACACAAACAAAAGACTATTGTAAATACTTCAATTAGCAATGAATTTAAATTGTCAGAGTGCGTGAGTGAGTCGGAACTTGACAAAATGCAATATGGGAGTGATAAAAATCAGGCAAGCCAAAATGGTGGACTTACTCTTCACAACAATGAAAGCCTGACTTGTTGCTTGTCCATGGATGTTACCAGCCACAACTGTGTACATGGCTGTATCATCAATTGAACATCTGCAAAATAAATAAATAAATAAATAAGCAAACAAACACAAGAACCACGTGGCTTCTATATTTTGGTGACTAAATATTGCACTAAACATGAACTTGAAATTGAGACATTTTGGGACTCTGCATGTCCCCATGATGACAATGCTTCTGGGCATTTTTCTATATTTGTATTTTAGTCAACCTGACAAAATGCACTTCTTACTATATAGTTCAGGAAGCTGGATATTTTCCTACAAGGGGTGTTTGTAATAGAGAGAAGGATCCGAAGGTGATTGGATCAGAGGAGAGCGAGACGACCGAAGGAATCTGAAGATATCATGTAACACTAAGGTCAGCACCTTGAACAGCTGAGCTTCCCAAGAGGGGAGGGAGCAAATACGTTATCCCCCCCCCCCTCGACCAAACTATGTGCCATGATGCTCCCAACACTCACCATTACGGAACTGCCTGGTTCCAGTAATTAGAAGAAAGCTTTCAGGAGTTCATATGATTTCTATACTAAATCCAGAAAACTGCTATCAGTTTATCAAATCAAGTGATGACATCATCCTTATTTAACTATTTTACTGCCACAGGTTATCAACAAAAAAAAAATTGATATGACAAAGGCTTTGATCATTCACGAAAAGAGATACAATGCTTCCATCTGCTGGCCATAGTTAGAGTGTTTTTGATTCCACAACCCATTGACCGGGCAGCGCTGCACTTAGACGTTGCACTGAGAAAAAAAACCCAAAAACTAAAAAACGTAGTTGACGTCATTTAACGTTTATGGCTGCATACGTCGTGATTTCACTGATCGTTATTAAACGTTTTTGGCGGTCAAAGAGTTAATGTACCTTGGAATCTCCAAAGAGTGGACTCCTCCTTTTGATTCGACGAGATACTTTCCAGAGGACATGTCCAGGATCATACCATCTCTATACCTATGTCAAAAGAATAGTAGACCTGAGACGATGTCACATGATCATGGTTTGGTTTCTTTTTTTAACTCACCATTTCACAATAGGCAGAGGATAGCCTTCCACAGTACAAAAAATTTGGATCGGAGTGTGTTCAAAGACGGTGTGAGACCTGAGTCTGACCAGGAAGGACGGGCCCCTGATTGTCGGCTCCTCTCGCACGTACTTACGTGGCATCTTTGTATTCAACTACATAGAAAATCAAGCATGCACATAAATACTGAACACAACACTGTAGATGCTTTTTTTTTGCTACACAGTTCCCTTTGTGGTCGATGAACAGTTTTGAAATCAGTTTAAAAAAAAAAAAAAAACAAGAAGTGTCAAAATTCTTACCACTTCCTGGATGTGGGCTCGTGTTTGATATTCATATCTGTCCACCATCTCCTCGGAGCTAAACGACAGACATAAAGTTAAATCACTTCACAATAGATGTACCATTTGCAATGATAGATGGGTGCTTTAGTTGATAATTCGAAAATATTGGACCTAGACAAATAGCCAACTAAATATGTATTTTATAAGTTAACATTGCCTTGGTAGACCCTTCATATTAAAGTTCTTGCAAAACGCCAAAAAGAAAAAGGTCAATCATATCCTCTGGAATCATTTTAGTACATTAAAAGAAATACGATTGGATCTGCACCTTTAAACAGATTAGCAGACAAAAAAAAAATCACACAACACCGCTTTCATAGTGTTGTGGAAATCGTTGATTTGTTTTTGCCTATTCAAAAGATCAAAAACGTAACCACTTTGGTATACTTATTTTAATCATTTAACCCATGCTCTGCTATATTTGTGTTGCACTCCATAGAGAATCACAAAATGGAGGCATGCAAGGACGAGATTACAGAGGAAAGGGGGGAGCAAATAATGCAGCATTTCTTGAGCTGGGAGGCACAGAGTGACAGCACCTTGCCTACTAGCATCTCCCCAAAAACAGTTGCCTATTTTTTTTTTCTTTGTCCGTAGTGGGATTATCATGCTAATGATACTAATATAATATCGGATTTTACAGTGGAGTAGGCTGTGATTGGCTGGCAACCAGTCCAGGGTGTACCCCGCCTACTGCCCAAAGCCAGCTGAGATAGGCTCCAGCACCCCCCCGGTCAAGAAAATGGATGGATGGATGGATGGATGGATGGATGGATGGATGGATGGATGGATGGATGGATTACAGTGGAGTAGGTTTTTACAAATGTTTAAGATGTGTGACCCCAAATAGGACTCCACCTTACAAAAAAAAAGAAGGAAAAATCTCCCTTTGTTAGCAATATAGCCATAGTAGCTTACCACAAAAACCTCTCAACAAGTGAAGAAAAAAAAACAAAAAAAACTTCACATGTGACATATGCGAAGTGAATGCAACTCTCCTGAATACGTGCTTGCTTTAAAAATATGAATTAAAAAAATAATAACGATACACAGATAAACCCCAGAGAGTGTTTTCAACAGCACTAAAAGCGTGAAGCCGTGTTTTTGTCATGCAAGGTGTTGTCTAGACTGTTTTTATGCCCTTCAGCGAAACTCTTTCCAATGCTGCTTCTCAAATGTAGAAGAGAGAATCCGAGCAACATATTCAAACATGGGAATCTGAAAACTCAAAATCAGAGTTTTAGTGAATGGTAGATTGGTAATACCGGTATGTCTTTTAGGGGTGGGGGAGCATGGTCGAAGAAGAGACCCATTCAATTTAGATTCCGTTAAAGGTGCAGATCCATCTTTTTTTAAATAAATAGATAAAGCAGGATGGAATATAATACCCAGTGGAGGTATCAAAGATATTTGCTGTTGGTCTTGTTCGGCAATGAAAGTAGCTTTATGAATCGTTCAAGCCTACGTAAAGCTAACAGCAAAAGAACTGAATGTTTGACACCCAAAGGTGATGTCATCAAGTTATAGTTCTATTTTCCCCATGAATCATTAAGGACACATAACACATATCATATTCATGTTAGTATGAATTCGATGCAACACGTTAAAAAGTGAAAAGTAGCTCTATGTGAGCAGCTACCATCGCGCAAAAAGAAAATGTCAGTTTTCAAGCAAGCAAGAGTTTTCTAAAAACAGACAAGAAAAGCAGCAGGGATTGAAGCCTTTTTAAAGAAAGGTAATAGTGAAGGGAATCACAGCAAATAACAAACACAAGACGCTAAGCAGAGATTCAAGGCTCAATGAATTAATGTGGCAGAAAATGTCACTTCTTTCTGTGAAAAGACGTAGCTGAGTTTGGGCAGCCATGAGTTAGCATGCGGGAATCAAACAGCTCAAAGCAGCACTTGATCTCCCTTTTCTTCTTAATGCAGGCTGTCAGAATGGACACAAGCGTTTCCTCCAAAGCGCTAGCTTTTCGGCTAGTGTTTAGACTGCTGTCCAAACAGGAGGTGGGATCCAGAGAGGACTTGTGTTACTTGTCACACGCAATCACAGCCAATTTTGAACTATTAAATATAATGTTGGCGTAACCATGTAGTAACCAATTTAGGAACTACGAGTATTGCAGTACGGCTACATTTTCAAGCAACGCTTAACAACGTTTAAAGCACGACTATTAGTAAGAACACTATCAAGCGTCATTAGCATCATGAACAAATGTGCTTGTGTTGGGATTAGCATTAGCATAGCGCCTTATGCTGTACCTGCTGTATTCTTTAAGCACATATTGGCTTTGTTTGTGGTGGTAATCGTAGTTGTAACTCCCTTGCTTGATCAGCCCCCACATGGTGACACCGCGGATACTGACCTGTAGGATCAACAACACACACATAACGCTGTACTGTATAAAACATGTAACTCATTGCCTGAAATAATACACAGCACCGTGGTAACAACACACACAGATAAGCACAGGTGATTGCGTAAGAGGCTTTGGACATTTTTGAGACGTTTATAGGTGACAAATGTTGACTAAAAATATGGCTGAGAAGTATGAGTTGGCAAAAAATGCACTATATACACATAAAGGCCACATTAGGTTTGGTCAACTGGTGTACAACTGTAGAACATCACTCTGAGAATCAATACTAATACCTTACTTATCCTTTAATGTCGCGAACAAAATACTGGAGTGTCCTCTCCAGTGTAACTTACTGGTTATTATTAGATTGTGCAAGTGTACCTCAAGAAATGTCAAGTATTGTGTTAGCGCCATCTACAAAATGGAACTTGGACACATGGCCAGACACATTCACACAGATGGAAACATGACGTCGTCATTCATTGGCTGCCTTACAATGACAAGATGACACCGTGAAGATTTAAGGAGACACATGTTCACACAAATAAACAAAGTTTTCTAAAGAGGGAGCAGACGGGGAGATATTCAGCATACTGTTTACACAAAATTAGTGATGAGCAAATGAAGCTTCATGAAGCACTTGTGAATTTTTTTTTTTTACTCCTCTAGATGGCACAAATGCAGTGGAAATGTAATCAACTTCCATTACACTTGTCTTTTTCTTTAAACCTAGAGAAGTCCAAAAATACCGCAATTGCTTCATGAAGCTTCATGAAGTTTCATTTTGCCATTACGCTGCAAAATACAGTCCGCCATCGCGCTATTACACTCACTTATCATTTATGGACTTTAAATGTTAACATTTTTATAATAATAAACAAAAAAATAATAATTTTTTTTATCACTGACGGTTATGCATAATCTGCAAGTATTTCACATGTGTATCTTGCATCATACAGACACAGTGACAATGCATTTGGTTTATGTAAGACAGATATTACGCTGAAACTTGAACTGATTCTGCCTCTCCAACCTTTTCAACCTTTTCATGCATCTATTCCACATGTTTAACTAACCCAAACCTGTCAATCAAGTATGCAGGTCAAACAGAAAAATATCATAACCCTTGAGCTAAAAACAATTCCGAGATTTACTGTCCTCTGAAAATTAACAATGATTTCAATACACTTGACAACTTAATTGTTTTTTTTATGCCACATTTATTCACTTACACAACCAACAATAACGTGAAAAGTAATGTTACTGTAGGTGCATTCTAGTTTAAGTAAACTGAAAGGTAAGCTGCCCATGTCAGTGCGTCACCTCTGACCAACGGTGCAAAAGTACAACTGTCCAATGGCACCTGAGCCTCTCACCCTGTAACAGTAAACCTCGGCAATGCTCAGCTAAAAACTGTACAAACACGTGACATTCCCACACTGGATAAAACAACATGCGTGCGATGTTTAAGACGCTTTAACGAAGCCCCATTAGGCTCAAATGGTCTTACATTATCTTTGAAAGCCGAACCAACCATTTTATCAACAATAGCGAAAGGCCCGAATGACCCCAACATGTTGTTATGGTGAACATGCAAAAAGCTGTCCACATCATCATATAGATCTTGTTTTATTGGACAGCAAACACTGATGTAGGCATACTTTGACACCTCATCTTAGATATACCACTTTTATTCTGTAATGATACCTCTACATACAATTGTACAACATCTTGTGCTCTCATGTAGTCCCAGCCCTGTTCTCATTCAATTTGGAAGACAAGTATATTAAAATTCCAAACACGAAAAGGACACAAAAAAAAAAGGATTATAATATTTTGACAAAACTTTGCTCACCCCTTGAGATTTCCTTTGCAGCGACTTCGGTTGTCAGCCTAAATCCACGGGGGAGCCGAAAACCCAGTGCCGGGGGGCCAAGTAAACCTCCAGCGTCTCCAACGGACCCCCACCTGCCTCTCCCTGAGGCCTTAAAAGGAGAGAGAGGTGCCTATATATAACCAGGATCCTTCAAGACTCAGAGCTACTATAACCAGTCGTCGTCTATTTGATTATCACAGTTTGTTAACATTTGTGGCATGCCGAGTTGAAATGGCAGATGAAAGCTGGTTGGCACAACGTGGAGACTCGGAGAAACGTTTTAGAGCCTATTCAGTGCAATTGTATATATTTTTTTTTCTTTTCTAAGAACAGGCTCCAAACTACATTTTGGATTGAATTTGCTTCATGACACAAAAATGCTATGAATCGATACTCATGTCCACTTCAACCTCTGAAAATATCAAAGCAACAGTATTTTGGATTTTATGGGCATTAAGCCTCGTTATCAAAATGCAGTTGTGCTCATAAGTTTAAGGTATGTAAACTTATGAGCACAACTGCAAATCTTATACTAGACTAAGTGCAAATTGCGTGGGAATGCTGAAAGCTGAATGCTAAGATTCGAATGCATGTGGAATGCTTATGAAGTAAATTGACAGATAAATTATGAAATTATGACCTCCTGGTTATTGGACAATGCACTCTACCAACTGTGCCACCAACCTGTATCTGACACCTGGTAATGATGCTAAGTTATATGTATAGAAGTGGGCGTGGAAAGTGATACTTAGTAAAAGTTCAATGTCTGTCCCATTGAAAATGAATGGGGGAAAAGTTGATATTAAATGTTAAATTGTGCAAATACTGTAAAAGTAATGTGGAATCAGACAATATATACCCCGGGAGGCGTGAATTTTTTAAGCTAGTTGAAATTTGAACAATGTTAATTGGAAGGCAAAAAAGTGTGGAGAATAAAAATCACAATAACATATGTGGGAATGCTTCAGCATATAACTAATTTTGAAGTTAGAAGCCAGTAAATAATTGATTGTTCAACTTAGACATCAAATATTTGCAAAATGTATTTCAATTTATCAACAGGTTTATACCTCGGTTTTAATGACAATTTGCTGTTGACCACTTGGCCAGGTCACCCTTGTAAAAGAGATCTTGATCTCAATGGGTTTTTATTTGGTTAAATAAAGGTTGATGATTTTTTTTTTTAATGTATTTTAAAGAACAGATTGGTAACAAAAACGGTTGCAATATATCATATCTCAGTGTTGTAAAAAGTGAAGGCAATTTACAAGAAACATTAAGTCCATTTACATTCGTGGGCCACATAAAATCATGTCACAGTCCAGATCTGGACCCCGGGCCTTGAGTTTGACACCTGCTCTTGAACAAAATCAACAAAAAAGGGCAGTTTTCGGTCCTTGTAGTTTTGTTTTGTTTGTTTTTTTCCCTGTCAGGAGCACACACAAAAAATGGATAATCAACAAAATGCTAAAGATTTTTTTCTTATATGTCATTCTAATATTTCATTCATTTCATATTATTAATTAAATGCATCATTACCATAACTTCAAAAGATCCTCACCAGTCTTGAGCGACAAGCAGGCAGACGTTCATGTTGCAGAGATGCCCTTACTTTTTTTTCATGCAAAATCACGACTTTACACTCTATTAATATTTTGACTTCATTAATTTTTTTCTGTTAAATTTGGCCATATTGCTTATTGCTCCTGGAATTCTGAAACATCATATTCTGACGTGGCACTATAACTGTTGCATACTTGCTATTTCTAAACAATTTGGTAAACCAAGAAAAAAAAATAAACACAACAGAATCGATAACAATATGAGACCAGTTGTCTTTGCGGCTTCCCATGACCTGGCTGACTGAGAATATACTCAGACATAATGTGACAGTGATTTAAAAATGACTTGGGCAATTATGCAATTAGTAATTTAGTGTCGGCTTGGCTTTTTCTAATCAGTTTTTAAGAAGTACTGATATGTCTTAGACACTGTGTTGCATGCTGAACGTTTGCCAGTGCTTATTTATAAAACAAGCTACAGTTTCAGCTTGGCTTGGCCTATATACTGTATTCCTGACATGTTCTTCACATGAGACTAAAATCACTCATCACTCATTCCCAATGTTCCAGAATTTCTTTTTCCTGGCGATAAGGATAAAACATGGAGGTGGAAAGTTAACCGCATGCTGCAAATAGTTGTCATCTGAAGTGAGTCAAAGAGCCCCCTGTTGGCCAGAGGCTCAAACTGTGACAACAAAGCCCAGTTCTATTTTTAGCACATTATTTTGCTGGCAGAGTGTGACAAGTTGGTAAGTCAAAGCTCTGTGGTAGCTAAGTGGTGGTAATTTTCTGCCAGTCCCTCGTGTCATATTGTAGCTCAGTGAATGATTCTCGCCTTCTGCTCTCCTGACAAGCTTAATTTTGCGCATTAGATCATAATGACTCATTAATTTAATAAGAGCCCCATGGCAATTCATACATTTAATCAAGCCTGTCTGATGAACATGGATTTGTCAAAGCAGTCATTGTAGCCTATAAACGCGAGCCATAAAATATATTCAGTTTACTGTTAGTTAAACTGTTGTTTATTATGCTGTACATTTAATAACAAGGTCGTTCTACTTTGGCAGTGACCTGTATCAAGCTTAGATAAGAATGTTTCTAAATATTTACATTTTTGTTGGTGGCTCGCATGTCTGTGTGGTGTCTGTCCTGTGTGGTGTTTGCATGTAATCCTCATGCATGCGTGCATTTGTGGGTACCCACATTCCAAAAAAAACATGCATATTAGGTTAACTGAAGTCCCTAAATTATCCAAATGCGGTTGTTTTTCTACTGTGTACATCACATCTTCTCTTAGCCCGAATGAGGACAAGCAGGATACACTACCTTACTCCTAATCACTCTGCAAAGGCACATTCATGTATTAAGTAAATGATCATAAAGTTACTAACTTACGACAAATTATGTATCTTTCCTCATCTAAGACAACACCAAATGGTGACAGACAGACCAATTCAATCGTCTTCCACTAGATGGCAGACACCGTTAACCTGTGTAACAGTTGCCCATCTGTACTGTATTTGGAGTTAGGAAAGTATGCTGACATCATATATATTAATATAGAATAAAACAAAAAATGTTAATTTTACTCACCTATAAATGGCAAACTATTAGAATTTGAAAATGTTCATATATTGGTCTCTTTTGTGTACAGTAGGGTCAACATTCGCTATTACAGTGCAAGACTGCCAAAAAATATATAACCATAAATTGTATACATACAAAACGCATTCGTATTTTTTTTTTTGTAAATGCATTTTCTATACAGCTCTTATTTTAGACGTAACCCCCATATAAGTTTAACTATTATTAACAACGTCTTGTCATTCGTCTGTGTGCATTCAAAGGCAGTGAGACGCAGAAGTTTATCACGTGACCGAGCATGTGGTCGACGGCACTCGTGATTGGCTGAACCGGCAGGAAATAGGCGGAAGTACATGCAGGACGTAAACAACCACAAACGGTGTCAACATTTCACAGAGTCGTTCACGTCACGAGCATGAGCTGACAAAAGTCGGCAGCCTTCACGAAGCAATTTTGCAACATAGGACGAAGTAAGTTGCTTTTACTTGGACTAACGCTTGTTCAACGCGAAACGCGGTGAGTTCCAATGGGGTTTGAATTTCATGTGTAGTTCTCAGTTTCGTTGATCTTTGAACCTTTGCCGCACTTATATGCCAAGTACTAAATTAATATTTAAAGGCAACGGAATCTCCGTCGAGTGTGAGCGTATCATTTTATTTTATTCATCAACATTTTAGTTCACCATTTCAACCATTTTTTTTATATATATACTCATATTTTCTTAATTAAAAGCGTCACTCTCGGATTCTCCTAATCTTCTCTGCTTCATTGTGATAAAGTCCAATACATTTTTATTTACAACACATCATCAAGTTTCTTTTGCTTACCCTCCTCTTGAATCCGGTCTTCATATGTGCAGTAAAAAAAAAAAAAAAAAAAAAGATGAAATAGTCCTTTGCATGAGAAAGGAAGGGGGCGCACTTGAAACGTCATGATCGATAAGCATTTTAATGTGTTTTCAAGCACATTAATTAAGAATAAAACAATAATTGGTTAATCGAAGAAAAAGTTATTAATTCGTTTTAATTGCTGTGTTTAATGATAAATCCACCTAAATTCTAATTGTATTTATTTATTCTGTGATTGGTGTTGATGTAATAAAAGCATTCATTCACAGTCTTTCTTGTTTTGTAGATTCAATATGAGTCTCAGTTGTCATCTTCTGTTCTGTCTGGCAGCAGTCTCTGCCTTTGCTATGTCGCCTCCGTAAGTGCAGGAAACCCCAGTCATTCACCATATTCTTGAGGACTGTTAATATTTAATTATTTGATTGAGGATTATATCTGGGGTGTACATGTTGTTTTTTCCTTTTTTTCCAGACACATGTGGACCAAACTCATCCTCACCCACCACTGGCCCAACACTTTCTGTACCGTGAGTTAGTAGAAAATATGTTTACTAACATCACTCTTTAGATGCAGAGCCATTAATTATTTAACCTCCTTAATCTCTGCTGTGCAAATGGTAAATTTTGCCTAATTCGGCTTCGTTTTGCCACTGACTCATCATTTAAACTCGTGAGGTCATGTGACGTTCAGATCATGAGGCTGCGTGCTTTTGATTGTGACAACATGCAGTCCAGAGTGGCACAGCATTTTAACTCTTACGTACGCGTTTGCTTCCGTTAATGCAGCATTGCAATACAGATGGTGCTGACGTGTACTGTTTTTATTTCCCTCGTGATTTGGAATGTATCTTTAATTGTGAGCCTTAATGTAGAAATCAGATGTTTGTGATACATTTCAGATGGAGTTCTGTCATCATCCGAATATTAGCTACTGGACACTACATGGACTCTGGTAGGTGCTTGCGTGTGATACTTGAAAACAGAAGGGCATTCTGTTCAAGAGAGAATGGAAACTCATGGGTGGAGCTTTTATCTATTTAGTTCTCAAATCTTAAAATGATAAAGCAGTCATAAGGTTGTTGTTTTTTTAGATCCCTGTATTTAAATGTATTGCTTCACTTTAACAATAAAGAAATAATGGGATCTAATATACATCACGTTTTTGTTTTTTGTTTTTGTTTTTATATTCTGTCATTTTGCAGGCCTGATAAAGGAATCACTTGTAATGCGTCATGGCATTTCAACTCATCTGAAATAGAGGTATTTTGTTGTCCTTTCTAAGTGTTAAAAAATAAAATAAATAACAATAATCTCATTTATTTTATTTACAGGACTTGCTCCCAGACATGGAGAAGTATTGGCCTGACTTGCTGAAACCCGCATCATCATCATTTTGGTAAGGGGATACGTTTTGTGCGAGGAGACCGTCCGTCACCTGATTTCCCAAAACTCTCAACTCTATTGCAACAGGAAGTACGAATGGTACAAACACGGTACATGTGCTGCCAAAGCGACCTCGCTAAACAGTCAACATAAGTACTTCAGTAAGGCACTGGAACTGTACCATAAAGTGGACTTGGATAGGTAATGAAAACTCACACGACACTTGAACAAGTTTAAAGTTCAACATTTACAGCTTGACAACTTACGCCGTATATTATTTTTTTTTCTCAAACTTTATCCATGTTATTGTAGCATCCTGAGGAGATTTGACATCATCCCATCTGAAAAATATTACAAAGTAAGTATTTGTGTTCACAGTATAGGAAAGTGTAGACTATTAATTCCCTGCCATTCTGCTGAAAAATATCCAGTGTTACATACTTAAACAGTTTTATTTATTACAAGTAGCATACCTTTTATTCATCTATCATTCTACTGACATATGGTGACAGCAGAACAATTAAATGCTCTTCCACTAGATGGCAGAAGCTTCAATGCACCTGTGTGGCTGCTTGTTGTCATTCATGCAAAAGAAATAACTAAACAGACGCACAAATATAAGTATGTAAATGTGTGCCTAAATTGAGACTAGATAATCCTTATTTTAGTGTATATACTTTTATTTTGTTTTTCCCGGTGATGTAGCGTGAGATTTTTTTTATTTTTTTTTATAAATATAAAGTATGTGCCTTAGATGACTAAAGTTTGGGATAAACAAGCATTTGTATTCTTATCTTCAATGATATGATGATTAACTCATTCAGTGCCATTGACGGCTATACACGTCAAAGATCCATTTTTACTGGGCTGGCAGTGAATGAGTTAAGAGTGGTGTAACCAGAAGATCAAATCTTGCATTGTTCCCCTTTTGTCTTTTTTTTGTAGTTTTCACAAATCGAAGACGTCGTAGAAAACTTCTATGGCGTCAAACCTAAGATACAATGTGTCCATCCATCTAAGGTACGAGCGTCGAATAGCAACGATTGAATGCTGGAATCACCACAAATTGAATTCAAGAGTTGAGCTCCAGAGTTGAACTCGATACGTGATGTGCTTTCCAGAATACTGATGCGCAGCTTTTGGGTCAGATGGAGATTTGTTTCAGCCCCGACTTCTCCCTCTTGGATTGTGAGAAAGAGATGATTTCCACCGGAGGCTCCGCGTTCAGCGTCTGCGACCCGGACGTGCCGGTTTACTATCCACCTCTTTGAAATACTAACACAACAGATACACTAGAGTCAGTGTTTACAAATGTACACATTCTCTGCATTTGCTTTGTTTTTTTGAAATCAATAAATGTTCTGTAACTTTAACAAGTAGCAATGCAAAGGCTGAGACAAGCAGGCTTGCTCCAATGTAATATTGTACTGTACTTTAATAGTTGTAGTGCCTGACAAAACGTTTAACTTTTTTTTTGTCAGCTCGCTACGGTTACTGAACTTGATCAATTATCGAAATGTTTTCAAATAGTGTAATAGAGTAATTGTTTTTATGTTTACCCGTTTCATTTAACACAAATCGCACGTTTCATCTTGATTTACCTCATTTCACCATGTCGAAAATGGCTAATGTCTTAAATGAGTGCTAGTTTGCTGACTTAATTGAGAGCAGCAAAAATAAATGATCATATGTTGTTTAGAGTAACACACAAGACCGATTTTGGGCAGTTCAAGCTTATGTATGACATTATTATGCCACTGTTATTGAATTGTGATCCAACTTTGAGGGAGCAGAATCCATAGGAATTTTGTTATGGTTGTTAATTGTTATTGTAATGTCATAGCTTGTGTTTATGGTGCTGTTTTTTTTTTTTATGGTAAAGTCATAGGGTGAGGTAATAATAGGAATTTATCCATTGTTCAATGTCAATTAAAAAATATTTGAATCATTGTGTATGTTTTTTTAATGTATTTATTTTTATTTTTTTTGTCATCTGTAACTTTAAAAATGAATCACTCGCAGCCATTTTCACAGAAGCAATCCCGTTTGCTGTTTTCTGGATTTTGACTGATTTTGCAAGGCCCAAAGAATCTTGTGTTCTATTGCTATAAAACATTGGAACATATCAAAAGAAAGATTAAAGTCTCTTCTTTCATCAGGGGGAAAAAAAAGTATATTTCTATCTGTTTCCGTTTTGCAACAATTAGCATTAGAAGAGAGCGAAGTTTCATCCAGTAGGCCAGTAGGTGGTGCTCTGCTGCCACCTACTGGCCGTTTGTGTAATAACTACCATTTCTGCAACCGTTCTTTGCCGTTGAGAGGCTGCATCAAAGTCTTCTGTATGTTCTAGCATTAAAAAAAAAAAAAAAAAGCATAAATACGTCTTTGGGACTAAAACATAAAAAATATATATATATTTACACGTTATTGGGAGCAAATAAGTTAATTTCCATGAACCTTTTCTAGCCACTTTATTATGTGCCGCTGCACAAGAGCGTTATGAAAAATCTCATTACCAAGAAAACAATGCTCACTTTTCTTTGGAAATGTCCAAGAGATATTCATTTCACAATGTGCTTCTTGTTTTAATTTGCAGTCACATTACCCTGTGATTATGACTGATTTGAATAGCAAACTTGATGATGCCACTCTTGTTTTGGATCTCATTAGTTTGTTGTGCAGTATTGTGCCGATCATGTCTTATTGCATGTATCTTCTCCGTCTCTATGGATATTAATATTGTGATCGCCTTATAGAGTTTTAATCCTCTCCACCCATAATCCTGAATCTCCTCCATACGACACAGCGGGCTGCATTTGATGATGTTGATTAGCTGCTATTTTACAACCCGTGACCCTCTGGCCCAAGTTGTTTTTTTACAGATGAGCTGCTGCTGCTCTGTTTTGTGGCAATGGTATTAACATTGTCAAATTAAAATGATGGATTGAGCTTTGGTCACTTGACCCAGGTAGAGTGCAGCATGCCTTCACACACAAACTCCCAGCCCAGGTTATATAACACTGCAGCTATGCGAAGCTGCTGATGTGACAGATCCGTGCACGCACACGCGCACTCCGCTCACACACACAACAGCGCTCCATAATTCAATCAATAACATTGATTTAAAAATCGATATCGTCATCATCAGCGTGTCACTATTGCTCTTCACTGGTTGTTCTGTTCCCCCCCCCCTGCCGATTTCGGAATCGATGCGTTTATAATGTATCCCTTCATCAGTATGAGGTTAAATGAGAAAAGGATGCAGGGGGGAGACAAACAAGGTGACACCACGTGATCTCGCCAGCTGTTGCTGCATGCTGCTGGGTGGAAGAAGAGGGGGAGCAGGAAGAGGAGGGGGAGAGGATCAACACACGCACACACGCGCACGCTTGGGGAAATTAATGTGAAGGCTGCTCATCGCACACTCGATTTTAACAGTTCGCCTCTTCTTCGCGCGCATACGCGACGATACGGACGCTGCGGGGTTAGCAACTCGTGTAGGCGAGGCGGCCAACGAGGGGCGCATATGGAAACGATGGCGACATTAATAAAACGCCACATCGACCGCGTCATCACGGCACGCGCGAAGGAATCGCTTGGCTATTAGACACAAATCCCGCTCGTTCGTGCGCGTTTACCTCCACGCGGAGACGAGATGTCCTTCACAAATGGGATCGATGCGCAGGGCTGATCGTTGCCATGGATACCAGCACGCGAAAATTCACAGTGAAGCGATGGTTTTCCATCTACCTGAAGAACAAGGCCGCCCGGAACAAGACCGCGACGGGGTTCTGTCAGCTGGAGGTGGGTCGACGTCACGTTTGGATCTGTCAGGTGCACTTAACGAGGTTTTAATTGGAAAACATCCCACAAATATGCATGCCAATTAAAACAGTGGCACCCATTGTTGGATTTGACGCTGAAACAGAAGCTACTGTGCAGTCGATTGTTTATTGTCCCTATGTAGCCTACTGATTTCCTGCTTTTTGTACATTCTAGGACTTTGTAACCATAAACATGACGAACTAAAGAGATATTTTGTGACAATGTAAACGAATTAGCAAAAGTTACTAAGCAGTGTTTGACAATTCAAAAACCTTTAGTTGTCTCTAAAACAACAACAAAAATATGTGCAATCCTACCACTGAAATTTGAATTTTGTTTGACCGTATAGCCCTCACGAGGTTTCAAATTTACATTCCGTACATGGGCCTATGTCTGCGTTTTCAAAAACTTCAAACTAGCACTGCAGTACCTTGGCTGTGTGACATTTGATTTGTTGTGGGTTGAAATGAAGGGTGAGGTCACTGCTGCTGCAGTGTCACCAATGTCGTTGCCTGTCCAGGGGGGGTCCAGGACACCTCAGCAGCAGGCCACTGCTTTGGTTGAGAGAGAGAGAGAGAGAGAGAAGCAGGCCTCTCGGAAATGCAATCAGACAGATGAGCAAACAAGCGGGCAGGCGGCTTGATAGATAAATGGATCCAGACAGATTGATTCAATGGATGCCACAGCAAGGGAGGTCTATTTATAGCCCAAAACAGATCAGAGCAGGACAGGGTGGCAGCATGCTGTCTAGCGGCTCACCTCGTATTTTGGTATATAAATAGATGAAAAACACGGGGTTGAATGCAATACCGTGCAAATGAAGCTCATGTTGTCAGGTTGTTGTTTTTTTATCTTACTTTTTGGCTTACCTGCCAGGCTGCCTGTCATGTCAGTAATATGATGCTTGGATGGATCATGTGCCTGCAAGAAAAGGCCAGAGTTACACATTTGCATTCATGAGGCCAATGCTGGAGTCATGGAGTTGTTTCTCCTCCGGATGACTCACCTTTACTGACCAGTTAGTGAATACCGAATGAATACTAATGACTCAACAAAAACACAACAGTCAATCGATGTAACTTTTATTTGTATAACTCCAAATGTTCTGTCTTTTAGTTATGTTTCCCTGCATTGTGGCCCCTTTGTGGTGCAGGGAGGTGCACATGCACCTTGGGGCAACTGCAATCAACTCTTGTTTCAAGGCTTCCCAGCATCGCAGCATGTTGCTGAATCGTTCTTTTGTCTCCGTTTGCCGTGTTCATTCTGGTTTGCTACAGTTTGGATACAATCTGGTCTCCTTGTTCCTGATGGAAAGTTTTCAGGAGCCACTTCTGTCTTGATGAGTCACTATTTGTTTGTACTTTGTAATTTATGCTTTTTGTCCATTCTGTTGTATGCTTTGGTAAATTACTTTTGTTCTGCTTATTTGTTTTGGTTAGATTTTTTTGGGCTTGACAGTATGCTTTTTTTTCTACCTATTTGGGAGCACTTTTTGTGCCCCTGTTTTTGCTCATTTGTATTTTACAATTTTGTTTGTTACTTCAGCTTGTCATAATAAACGCTAACAGTGGTATCGGTATCGGTGACTACTCACAAGTAACATGCCGATACCATTAATTACAACTCTAATATAGGATTTTGGATGCAGCATCTTGTGTCTTGCTCGTGCACGTCATTCACTGATATGTGACATGTTCACTGCATGCCGATCTAAGATATCTTATTGGCCCTTGAATGCTCTGAACCAGTGGCAGGACAGCTTTTTCATGTTGAGGAAGAAAAAGAACCTTAGGTATCGGTATGGTATCGGCCGATACTGCAAAGCTGGGTATCAGAATCAGTATCGGGGGCCAAAAATGGTATCGGAACAACACTAGTTTCTACCATTCATAAATAATAACATAACTGTTGGGGTTCATTTGAGTTGATTAGCAAACACAAACAAAACATAGGTTGGTTTGTGATTTTTCTTGAATTTTTGTTGTTTTTTGTATAACTGCTAACTTTTCAATTTCACTTCATAAATGCGCGTTACAATTACCATTCACGGCATACAAACAAAAAACATTCTAAAATAATGAAGCGCCACAGTGCCACGCTGCCGATTGTTACAATGCGTACTAAGAATGAGATTTAATATAAGTCCATCCATCCATTTTCTTGACCGCTTATTCCTCACAAGGGTTGCGGGGGTTTTAATATAAGTAAAACATCAAAATGGTTTCTCCCAATAAACAATTATGGTATAGTGCAGGTTGGCAGTTGATCATATGCTTGACTAAGCAGACTGAGTAGGCTGAAAAAAGGGCCCATCACATTATGCTTCATTGCCAGTGTCCTTTTGAGGCCAGTGACATTGATGCATAGATGTCAGCTTTCAGTTGGTAATGAAAAATGCAAATGTATATGCTGTATTTTATTGGGTGAATTTGATCACAGTGAAACTTACTGGTATTCTTAAAGTAGGACTTCAATATACTTTCTTACTCTTGAATAATTTTCTCTTTTAAATACATGTTTTTATGGGACACACTTCTTAACCCATTCCAACCCAAAAACGTGTAAATACGTTTTTAATACTTTGTCCTTCACTCCCAAAAACGTATTTACACGTTTTTGGGTTTGAATGAGTTAATGAATGGAGGAATTATCCAGGTTGGACCACTTTGGCTGCTACTTCATCTTTATTATTTCTCTTATCAAGACCATTTTGAAAATTCTACACTTCCCCTCTGGAACTTGCCGCTATGCACTGAGAACTGTTCCCAGTGCACAAATGAAGATCGCTAAAATGCATGGTTGAATGAGTTATGAAGAACACCCGAGCTCTGACCTTCAAGCGTCTTCGCAGTAAACTAAAAAAGCGATTAAACTCATGACCTCACAAATATTCTTCTGGATGAATAGACCAAAACTTTTCTTCAGTTTTCACCTGGAAAAACAGTAGTTGTAACTTTCTCTCTTTTTTTTTCTTTTTTTCCCCCTTCAGGATGACAGCATACTCAAGGAGATTGACATCAGCCACCATGTCAAAGAAGGCTTCGAGAAAGCTGACCCCTCTCAATTCCAGCTGCTCAAGGTGCTTGGACAGGGATCCTATGGAAAGGTACATCTTGAACATTTGTCTGATGATAAGCAGTTTACACTTGGCGCTCTCATTCAGATAATAATCCATGACAGCCGGCCAGATGTTAACTAACACATCTGCAGGCTTTCCACTTGCATGAGTGATCCAGTCGGTTGCAACTTGGAGGAAAGAAGCAACAATCTGGAATGGATACTATTGCTAGCACAAGCAGTATGATAACATGTTTTCACAAGGTCGCCAATTGAACAATGAGCCTGAGCCGAGAGTCGCCATAACCACATATGCTCCACCGTGCCATCAGTGATAATGTATTATTTGACAACACTGATGGGTGAACTCAATAATTTTCAGGTGTTTCTGGTGAGAAAGATCCGAGGTGTGGACAGAGGACAACTGTATGCGATGAAAGTCCTAAAGAAAGCCACACTTAAAGGTAGGTTTACAAATGGCTTCGAAAGTAATTTTAGTAATTTTAAATACAATAAGTGCTGAACAATAAGTGCAAAGACAATTAATTACTTAATTATTAGCTTTAATCTCTTTTTCCTTATTTTACTTTATTACCTGGATGTTATTTCGCAGCCTTCTTGCGTGAATTTGCCATCCGCCACTAAATACTGAGCTTCTTAACCCTTTTTTTTTTTTTTTTTTTTTTAAACCTCTAATGCATGCAGTTAGCTAGCGAGCTACAGTATGATAAACAAGTCATCTTCCCGGATTTGTGATGTGGGTTGTGTGTTGGGTTACACTATCTTTTGTGGTGAATTTGTTGGCCTAGCCAATCCGCGAGCATGCTAGCGGGCTCCCGTACTGGTGGACCACCATTGGGGCTAATCACCAACGCCTCATTCCGTCTACTGCGCTTGGCTCCACACGACACAGATACGTCAGGGAAAGTCCCTCCGTTTATTACGTTTGCTAGCCCACCAGCTAGCGAGTTCACTTAGCATGTTAGCGGCTAACTGAGGAGCAGACTGGCAACAGACTCGTCCAAAACATAAGCCGCCTTGCTTGGTGTTGCGTCAATGTGTGGTTCAGATAACAGAGACACTTCATGAAGTTGGCTGTTTAGTATCACATGCTATTCGGTGTAAAACTTACACTGATTTGAGCACATACTGTATGATCAAATATAATTTACTGACAGGCAAAGCTCAATAGGGACGTGTCTTCAGAACATTCAAGACTTTGGAACCTCATTGGGGGTTATTTTATTCATAAAAATTTGTCAGATTTGCTAACAACACTTCTGGGTGGTATGTCAAATGTTCAAGATATTTTATTTAATTTGACAAGGACTTTAAGTTAGATGAAAAGCAAAAAATATGAGCAACTCGTACAATCAGTGAAAGTATCCTACATGGTCGTCTACTTACTATCCAATTGCTAATGCGCTTTTAAAGAAAGAATGACAAATATTCATTGAATGATTGAGTATCCTTGGTTATCGGAACTCGGTGTGCCCGATACTTTCAAGGGGATTTGAGCAAATGAGGTTAGTTTGTACCTTTCATTGAGATAAACTGCTATTGAATGGGATTATTGTCAAAGAGGACAGAGTGTTTTTGTGAATGAATGAGCCTGAGTGAGTTGTCTTGTGTTGACTCGTTGTCTTTGCACTCCGTAATCCTCTTAACCTGCACCCCACTGAATTTAAGTGGTCTTGTCTTGAGACGCTTGCAGTGTGGTAACATTGCGGTTATATTTACCATGGCACAGCACGGGATGGCTCTAATCCTAATCGTTGTTTTTAATCAAATAAATGCAATTTCACTGTGCAAAAGACATTTGTTAGTTACATCTTTTTATATCTCCTTCCAAGTCCGGGACCGTGTGCGATCCAAGATGGAAAGAGACATTTTGGCAGAGGTCAACCACCCATTTATAGTGAAACTACATTACGGTAAGTCTGGCGAAATGTGCCCACCCACCTAATATATCAAAGTGATACGTGTTTTGTCATTACTTATAAAGCTATTTTACCATGCTGGAACATGTTCACTTTTTCACCTTTTCAACTCTAAATACGTGCTCAGAAATAACACAGTGATGATACTAAAGCCCTAACGCAGTTGTTAAGCCCCAATGTGTCATATCTGGTGTGTGCGTGTGTGTGTAGCCTTCCAGACGGAAGGGAAGCTCTATCTAATCCTAGACTTTCTCCGAGGGGGGGACCTTTTCACTCGTCTGTCGAAAGAGGTTAGTTTGTCGGCTTTAAACAATGTCAAACCTGTGCAGATCATCTTTTGCGGATAACGCTGACTTAAAGTTCAAAAGACCACTGTAGAATAGGTTCTTCCTCCTGCATTGGACATGTTTTGATGTATGTCTCTCTACATATATTTTTTTTCTTTTAGGTGATGTTTACGGAAGAAGATGTCAAGTTTTACCTGGCAGAACTGGCGTTGGCCTTGGACCACTTACACAGTTTGGGAATCATCTACAGGGACCTCAAACCTGAAAAGTACTAGCACACTTGGTTCCGGGGTTTTTTTTTTTTTTTTTTTTTTGCTGCCTCAGCCTATGGAGGGTGTGTTTATTGCCAGCTTAGTTTGATCGTATGTCAGCAAGAATTTTTCGATTTAGTGGTGGAATGTAATATTGGACACAGGATGCATATTAAATATGTGAGCGAAATTGTCACTCTGGATGACCAAAACTAAAGGCAGGTTTGACTACATTTGGTCATCAACTGTTTGGAAAAAATAAACATCAGTTAATTGTAATACTTCAATGATTGTTATTCAAATCCAATTTTTTAATAAATTGTGAGACTCTGTCTTTGTGTGTTCAGCGCTGACGTGTCATATTGAGCAGAAGGAGTTGCCATACCGATCAGAAATCAGCGTGGATGTAGTTTAACTTCCCATAGTTTGCTCGTCAGACCAAACTAGTTGTGCAGCTCTGCTGCTTTTACAGTATGGGTTGAACCGATTGGTTGACTGTAGTTAACAAGTTGACATTACTACTGCACAAAGTCGCCTAATTTAGTTCGAGACAAGTTCGAGGATGTGACAATAAAGCGACTTTCATCACGTTGTAGTCAACTACGAAAATATTTACATTCTGCCTCAATCTCTTCAAGGCATACTTGTTAATTCAACAAATAAATGGGAAGCGATCGATTCATTTAGGAGGGCTGTATCATTAGATCCCTCAGTCATTTATTTTTTTAAATTAATGTATCAATTTTGGTCTTTCTCGGCAGCATTCTTCTGGATGAAGAAGGCCATATAAAGATAACTGGTAAGTCCTGTACATCCAAGTGTACTTTACCTTGATTTTGTTTTTCTAATTTTCCTAAACATGGACTATTTCTCCGTCACCAGACTTTGGTTTGAGCAAGGAAGCCATCGACCATGACAAAAGAGCGTATTCCTTCTGTGGAACGATCGAGTATATGGCTCCAGAGGTGGTTAACAGGAGGGGGCATACACAAAGTGCAGATTGGTGGTCGTTTGGCGTACTAATGGTAAGATTTGTTTTCTCTTTTAACTTGCTGTTTTGGTGGCATAAAATATGCGTAATTGCCATATTTGTAAGATTATGTCCCGTCACTTTCAGTCATGATGCATCTGCTTGTTTGCCAGTCCGTGTGGCTTAGTTGACTAATTTTGGAAAGGAGGTTAACATTCGCTGACAGATGGCGGCCACATCAGGGCACGGGGCAAGGGTGTAATGTCACGAAAAAGTCTATTCAAGCATCGGAAAACCCTTACTGTCAAACATGCCAATTTGTAACATGAAACGGAGGGAGGAAATGTGAATTTCTTGCATTCAATATTTATTACAGAATACTGCATGAAGGTCCCTAATGTAGATTAAAGAAGAAATTTCAAGCACTTACCAAGTACAAATGGTTCTAAATCCTATTCTTGTCTGTCTTGCAGTTTGAGATGCTGACAGGATCGTTGCCATTCCAAGGAAAAGATCGGAAAGAAACAATGGCTCTTATCCTAAAGTAATATTAATTGAAATCATTTTAGTCATTGATTAAATGACTAGAACCCCCTCCCAAGCACGTTCCCCTTGTATTCATTTCATTACGGATGGGAGTAAATCAGTTGATTAACTGATTGTTAGTACCGTATTTTTTGGATTATACGTCGCTCCGGATTACAAGTCGAACCAGCCAAAAAATGCATAATTAAGAAGGAAAAAACATATATAAGTCGCACTGGACGTATAAGTCGCATTTTTGGGGGAAATTTATTTGGTAAAATACAACGCCAAAAACATACATGTCATCTTGAAAGACAATTGAAAATAAAAATAAAAGAGAGAACAACAGGCTGAATAAGCGTACGGTATATAACGTTACATGACTGACATGCCTGGTAATGTCAGTAATGACGTAACATATTAAGAGTTTCGAGCGAGCAGTGACGGGAGTCGGAGGCGGAGTGTTGAAGCACGGAGGCAAAGGCTGGCGTCTTAACAGCAACTCCCCACTCAGCTAGAAGCTAACAGGCTAACTCCCCTTTTCCACATAACAAAACCTTCCCACCCGGAACTCTCCCTTCGTCCCAACGTTCCGTGGGTGAAATAAGTTCCCATCACTACAAGTTATTCATATAACTTTAGCATAAAGAACATGCTAACAAGTTTACCAAACTATCAGTTTCACTCCAAAACACTAAATCCAATTAAATCTTCATCCTCGGTGTCACTTTTAAACAATTCCCCCAACTCGGGAGGTAGACGATGCAATGTTGAACTTATCAAGACAGGCCTAGAGCGCCCTCTTGCGGTTTAGTGTGAAAATAACATGTGAAATGATATAATAATGTGTTAATTTCACACATAAGTCGCGCCAGAGTATAAATCGCACCCCCGGCCAAACTATGAACAAAAACTGCGATTTATAATCCGAAAAATACGGTAAACCATGTGTTGTAACAGTAGAGACAAAATGAAGCGCACTCCTTGACTGCAAAACAAAAGCAGACTGATGCTGTTGAGTTGGTTTCAATTAGTTTGTTGCCTGAAGAAGAAACAGCAACATGACTTCATTTATGGAAAGTTGAGCTATGTCAGACCTCCACTATGGAAACTCCTCCAGGCAGCGTTACTCTGCCCTGGCATGGAAACAAGAAGAGCGATTCTCCCATTAGATTGGAAAATAATATATCTTTTTTTAAAATAACATATTGCATTTTATTTTTTCTTATAATTGATCAAGGTCAAATGTCCATCCCTTTGTTACCTCTTTTGGTAAACAAATCATTAGAGATCTTGTTTTTGTGCTAGTGTTGTGTTTTCTTTTGTATGCATGTTTGCCTTTTTTTTTTGACCAACTAACTAACTGACATGCATGCGTAAATAATTCAGTTTGTTTTTATATCTTTGAAGGGCCAAATTGGGGATGCCACAGTTCCTGAGTCCTGAGGTGCAGAGTTTATTAAGAGCGCTCTTCAAGAGGAACCCTGCTAACCGTCTAGGTACCGTGTACATTGAAATCATTTTAGACCTTATCATATAGTGTAAATTTAGTCTGTGATTGACTAGCAACCAGTCCAGAGTATAGTTAACCGTGAAAAGAATAAGCAGATAGAAAATATACAGTATTGATGTTTGAACACATTCGGCATGATCGTCCAGTTCTTTGGATAAACAAGCTCAGCAAGGGGTGTCAAATGAAATGGCTGATGATGGTTCAGCAATTCTGAAGGGCTTCAAAACCAACGAGTCAGCTAACGTTGATCCTTTCACACACACAGCATCAATGTGGGCGATTACGTTTCGCTTCATATTATATATTGCACAATTAATGGAGTTTTCCATAGCAGTAAATCGTCTGACTTTGAAAAGGAAGCGATGCAGCGAATTAAGTTGAAATAAACTGTGGATTGTGTGTTCAAATGTAAGAAGCAATTTTTGTGTGGGCACTGCAATCTTACCTTGATATCAATGTGTGATTCACAGGTGCAGGACCAGATGGAGTGGATGAATTAAAGAGTCATTGTTTTTTTGCATCCATCAACTGGAATGTGAGTGCAGAGACATTTTTTTTACAAGGCATACGTTTTTAATATTCCATGTTAAGACATGCAAACGTGTAAATCTGTATGATGACTTTGAAGAACAATGAACAGTGGCTTTAAAAAACATTTAGAAACATGCTACTGCTGACTGTTCCTGTTTTTTTTTGTCAACTCCTGCCTCTAATTTGTGCCATTTTCCAAATTATATTGTAACACACTCAGTAATCCTCTTAGCTTTAACAGCCATTCTAGTAGGATGTTTGATCATCTGTGAGCGAGGTTGTAACCTTGCAAATCTCACTCAATGATGCTGTGCAGTCACAATTAGCATCAGGAGATGGAAGATATTTTTATTTGATGCTGAAACGAGGGCGGCACAGCGGAGGAGTGGTTAGCACATCCGCCTCCCTGTTCTGAGGACTCAGGTTTGAGTCCAGGCTCTGGCCTCCTTGGGTGGAGTTTGCATGTTCTCCCCATGCCTGTGTGGGTCTTCTCCGGGTACTCCGGTCTCCTCCCACATTCCAAAGACATGCATGGCTAATTAACAGGTTAATTGGGCGCTCGGAATTGTCCATAGGTGTGCTTGTGTGCGTGGATAGTTGTTCGTCTGTGTGCCCTGCGATTGGCTGACAACCTGTCCAGCCTAGTGCCCAAAGCCAGCTGAGATAGGCTCCAGCACCCCCCGTGACCCTTGTGAGGAATAAGCGGTCAAGAAAATGGATGGATGGATGTTGAACGAGACCAAATAAATCAGGCAGGTTAGGCACTTATGCTCAGTAAGACGGTTTTTTTTTTTTTTTTTTTTAAATACTCCTGTTACAGTGACACCTAGAGGTCAAGTTAAGTATTACACTGAGATGTGAACAAAATGAAATGTATTTAAAAGTTACGATTTCATTTCTAGGTGAAATGTGTTTTGTTTTTTCAGCGGCAACAATGTTGACAAACATATTCTAATTCTAGTTATAATTCTAATTGAATTGTTGTTTTAGAAATTGTACAGGAAGGAAATTCGGCCACCCTTCAAACCAACAGTTGGAAGACCCGAGGATACTTTTCACTTCGACCCGGAGTTCACCTCTAGGACACCCACAGGTAGCAAAAACCAACACATACAATTTAATATGTGCATACTTACATTCTAAACCAAACGAGATCAAAATCAAGACGTCTGGTCGTGTTTACGTCTTTGCCAATCTAGACTCTCCTGGCATCCCACCCAGTGCAAACACGCACCAGCTGTTCCGCGGTTTCAGTTTTGTTGCCACTAGCCAGAGTCAGGAACCAAGTGTGGCCAACGTTTTGCCATCCCGCCAGGAGGGGAATACCATCAATCCGATTGCACAGGTACACAATGCGTTAAAAAAAAATAAAATAAAATAAAATTATACCGCACCACGACACTCTCAACCTCTGAGATTAATACAAATGATCGCGTATGTGTGTTTGTAGCACCTCCGCGGTGACGTGTCCTTCAGTGACATTTATGAGCTAAAGGACGAAGTGGGCCAGGCACTCAACTCAGTCTACAAGAGATGTCTTCATAGAGTGACTGCTGTGGAATATTCGGTGAAGGTAAGCATCTACAGTGGAACCAATTTGACATTGTTTGACTTTGTCAAGCAATTATGTATAATAGTTATTTTACCGTTTTTTTTTGTTTTTTTTGTTTTTTTTTGTTTGCTTGTTTGTTTTTGTTCTTATTAGACACTTGTTAAAGGTGACAAGGCAGAGAGTTTGCCCACAAGAGGTGGCCCACAGCCCTGTCCTACTAGAATAGACCCGCCCTTGCCCTGAGCAGATCATTCCATCCAGAAACAAAGCAAGAGTAATCTGTAATAACATAAGATTATACTTTTTAAAGCAGTGTTTACTTGAGGATCTTAGTTAATCATTAATGTGATATTTTCACAAATCAGACCTTGATATAAACAGCAGAAAGTAGAGAAAAACATGTCTCTTCTGAAACTTCTGAAAGTTCGCTGCTCAAACGTCAAATGCTGCTGTACGAGTCAGAATATGACAATTTTCAGGAACAAAAATACATTTGCCTTGAAAGTCACATAAAAAAAATCTTATTTTGTAACACAAATTCCAAATGATGGATCGATGAGAAACGGCAACAACGTTAAAACTGAGTTGTTGTTGTTGTTGTTGTTTTTTCGTTTTGTGTCTTTGTTTTTTTCTTTTTTGATTTTATAAATCATACTCAATTGGATTTCGACCTTGTATTTTACCTAAAAGTTACAACCTAACTGTACTAAACAAAGTAAAACAGTACTGTACTGTATAAAAAAAAAAAAAAAATAATAATAATAATAATAATAATAATAATAATAATAATACGTCAAGTACAAGTTCCATTATGTCTTTCACTGACCACTAGAGGGTGCCCGAATACCACTACTGTAGTGGTAAGCAAACTTGGAGAATCACTGAGTTCGTGAGGCTGTTTGTTTTTTTTGTTTTTTTGTTTTTTAATATGGCCTGCTACAACCACAATAAGCATATTTTGTATTACATTTAAACAAAACAGCATCTGTTGTCTATATTATTTGAGTCAAATGTGCCTTTCATGGACGAGCTGATGAGTGCATATGATCTGCAGATTATTGACAGAGGAAGGAAAGATCCATCAGAAGAGATTGAGATTCTATTAAGATATGGACAGCATCCCAATATCAACACATTAAAGGACGTAAGTCAAACATTCTTTAACGATGAAAAGAATCTAAATTGACACAGCCTGTGATTCACTTTTGCAATTTTTTTTTAGTCACATCTGTATATATTTGCATGTGCACCCTTCTTTAGGTGTTTGATGATGGCCAGTGTGTGTACCTGGTTCAGAATTTGCTGAGAGGAGGTGAGCTGCTCGACAGAGTGTTGACCGTGCCAAATTTCATCGAGAAAGATGCATCCGACATCATCTGCACACTGACCAAGACTGTGGAGTATTTACATTCACAGGGGGTAAGATTCAAGTGGAAGTCAATCGAAAACACTTCTTGACAATAATATGTTATATGTGACCTCACTAGTCTAAACATGACATTCTGATTGATATTACATTCGTGGAATATGAGTTGTGAAGCAAAATCCAGCCATTTTTATCCATCTTAGGGGGGCGGCCATTTTGCCACTTGCTGTCGACTGAAGATGACATCACAGTTGCTCAGGTCTCAGGTAACAACCAATCACAGCGCAGCTTCAGAAAACAGGTGAGCTGTGATTGGTGATGTGGCTGTGATGTCATCTTCAATCGACAGTAAGTGACAAAATGGCCGCCCCCGGAGATGGATAAAAACGGCTGCATTTTGCTTCATAAATCAGATTCCATAAATGTAATATTGATTCAAATGTCCTATTTAGACTAGTGGGGCTGCATAAAACGTGTTTTAGATCACCACAGACGCTTAAAAAAAATAAAATAAATAACACGTAAACAATTCTATGCCTTTTTCAGGTCGTGCACCGGGACCTGAAACCCAGCAACATTCGCTACTGTGACGACAGAGGACTCCCAGAATGCATCAGGATATGCGATTTCGGTTTTGCCAAACAGCTGAGGGCTGAAAATGGCTTACTGATGACCCCATGTTACACAGCAACATTCATGGCACCAGAGGTAAAATTACATAAATCGCCCGTGATCAGCATTCTCTTTATGAAAAGTATATTTACAAAAACTTTGCAAAAAGCTTTCCCAGAAAATCTGAATCTGTTATCACTGTAAAGATGATACTGTTATCATATTATTAAACCCTATGGATTAGAATGGGATGTGCCACAGCCAGTCAGCCACGCCCACCTCTGCCAGTCAGCCACGCCCAACTTTTCAGGCTCTCCTGATGACTCACTCATTGCGTGTTGTCACGAAGTGTGTATAGAAGCCAAGTACAGTGCACCAACCACAGACATAATTGGAAATGACTTTGAATATCAACTGTGACAAATCCAGTGACTAGTGATGGACAATTAAACACTTGATATTTTTGACTCATCCAGAATGGTTCTACTGGTTGAAAGATGCAGTGGAAATGTAATCAATTTCAATTGCACTAGCCTTTAAAGCAAGAGCGCCATCTAGAGGATTTTTATTAAGTTTGCGCTGTATTCCGCCCCTTGACGCAGTCAGTCCATTATTGAGATTTCTCCCAGCCAGCTTCTATGTGTTATTAGTGTTTGAATGTGTGGCCTATAAAGACAAATTAAACACTTGGGATTGTTGCCCTTTGTGTGTGTGTGTGTGTGTGTTTTATTGTTTTTTTTTTCTGTGCAGGTTCTAAAAAAGCAGGGTTATGATGCTGCATGTGACATTTGGAGCTTGGGAATCCTGCTGTACACCATGATCGCTGGGTAAGCTTCTAGTGACTGTATATAGGCTTTATATGTGTGGTCATATTGTTTTGTTTTGTTTTTAAAACACTCTCCTGCTTACCCTTAAGTTTCAGTCCATTTGCTAGCAGTCCCGAAGACTCAGCAGAGGAAATTCTAGCTCAAATCGGTTGTGGTAAATTTATTATCAGTGGAGGGAACTGGGACCTGGTGTCAGACGCTGCCAAGGTTCGCCGGACATATATTATAAATACTGCTTCTATTTAGTGGTTCAGTCCAGCATAACAGGGCATGTGTCTGTGTATGTAACAGGATATTGTGACCAAGATGCTACATGTGGACCCCCATCAGCGCCTGACTGCCCCCCAGGTACTTATTATAATTTATAGCCTCCACTACCATCAAATACAATCTAATATAACTAGACTAAGTGCAATTTCTGGAGAAATTGCGTGGGAATGCTAAAAGCTGAATGCTAAGATTTGAATGCATGTGGAATGCTTATGAAGTACATTGGTAGATAAATTATGAAATAATGACATCCTGGTTACTGGAGAATGCACTTTACCAACTGTGCCAACGAGCAGTATCAAACACCTGGTAACAATGATAAGTTATACGTATGGAAGTGGGTGTGGAAAGTGATATTCAGAAAAAGTTCAACGTCTATCCCATTGAAAATTTATGGGGAAAAGTTGATATTTAACGTTAAATTGTGCGGATACTGTAAGTAATGTGGAATCAGACGATATAAACCTTGGGAGGCGTGAATTTTTTAAACAAATTGAAATTTGAACAGTGTAAATCGGAAGTATTATGTGGGAGTTGTTACATGGCAAAAAAAAGTGTGGAGAATAAAAATCACAATAACATATGTGGGAATGCTTCAGCATTCCCACATATGTTATTGTGATCAATGTAATTTAATAACTTACTCTATATGTAAATTATGATTCATCTTTGTTAGTGCCCTTACGATATGACGTGTTTTGTTCTTTTTAGATCCTTCGCCATCCCTGGATTGTAGGGAGAGACCAGCTCTCCGATAGAGTCCTCACGAGACAAGATATGCTCACTGTCAAGGTAGGTCATATTTTGTGTACTCTAATTCTTACCTATAGTAACAGGCAAGATCCAAGTTAGACAATACCAGTCCAACAGTTTTTAGTGTCAGTATGCTAATTTAATGGCAAATACACTTCTATGTTTTGCTCATAAATGTGTAAATCTGACTGTACTTCAGTAACAATTGATGTCTTCCGCATATGTGTCATTCTCATTGTGTCCATTAGATGGCAATGTTTACCGTTTTATTGAGTTGATGGTGTTTTTTTTTTTTTAAACGTGGTTGCTTTCTGTCCACCAGGGGGCGCTGTCCGCCACCTATTCGGCCTTGAGGCGCTGCACTCCAGCACCCGTCCTAGAACCTGTTCAGTCCTCCAGCTTGGCCCAGCGGAGAGAAATGAAGAAAGTTGGGAGCACTGCCAGTAATTCAGATCTTAAAGAAAAGGGGTAGACAAAGCAGACTTAATACTTTTTATAATAAAAGACATACTCTCATTCACGCTTGCCTCTGGAATTAGATATCTAGAATTCTGGTTCCTGATACGAAAGTTGGAGTGGCCTTTGTCATATGCACTGGTTTGTGCACACACTGGGCTCTTCATAAGGTACAAATGCACAATGTAATGCACTGCATCATACTGAGAGATGTTTCAAATATTTTGGGTACCTTATAGCTACAGTACACTGTATGACAGTGGATGAAATTATGTAGAAATGGGTTTGACAACATTAACAAACCAGCTCTAAAATACACATTTCCATGTACACATCTTCAACGTGAATGTTTTGTTATTGTTTTATTCGGTCTTGTATGGCTCAGTATTAAACCCGTAGTGAGATGCAGCTTATTTTTCATCCATATAATCAAGTTCAGCAGCTGACCTGACCCGGTAGAGGTAAAAACCAACAAAAAGTACTCAGCTTTATTCTTATTTACTCATACTTTGCATCGTTAAATGTATATATTCCAAAGTGGACTGAGTTAACGACACCAGCGTAGTCGCAAAAAGCTCAAATCATTTGATGGCATGTGTTTGTGGTTGTCCTCGTTTTAGCTGCAGCTTTAGGACCCTTACAATACAAAACAAAACGTAGTTCCAAGTAGCCACTACTGTTAATGGACCAGCTAGCTGTGAAGATATTACATGAATCCAACTGTGTCGTGTTCCTTTATGACATTTGTTATTCGGCTTACATGTAGTCAGCATGGCTCTACAGCGAACGCCGCACCCGTAGCAAACCTTTTGAAAATGAATAAACCTGCAATTATTCTGTGTGTGTGATCAGCTGTAGTTGCCATTCACGCTCGTGTTTGCTCGTAGCTTTGAAAGATTGGTGTCCGAGATTTGGATATAAAGCTCCTAAGTGCTGCGGAACTGCGTGTAAATGACGTTGACGCGATCACAAATACGAGGTAAGATTGAAGCCGTTTTTCGCAAATGAGTAGCACCCTTTGCTGTGCAGTGTGTTAATAGAAATTTAGTTTAAGACGCGTATGATATAAATAATCTCTTCATGTGTAATCAATTACAATAGTAGCGATTAGATTAAGCAATGCTGTTGCGAGACATGTTATTACAGATACACCTGCACAATCTACGACTTAAAAAAAAAAAAAAAAAAAAAATGGACCCGCAATTTTATTTTTCAAATTGCCAAATACAATAATGGTCAATATTATTTACCACTCTTGAACTGGATGTCATTAAAATGTGCTTAGTGACTAATCTGACTGAATCAATTTGCACTGCACAGTTGAGTCAGGTAAGCGTGAAGTCAATTATGATTGATATGTTTGTG
Organism: Festucalex cinctus; assembly: GCF_051991245.1. Taxonomy (NCBI): domain Eukaryota; kingdom Metazoa; phylum Chordata; class Actinopteri; order Syngnathiformes; family Syngnathidae; genus Festucalex; species Festucalex cinctus. The sequence goes on from NC_135414.1 coordinate 27,218,739, forward strand.
TTTGATTGGTCCAAACATGTTTGAGGTAATACTGTAAATATTGTTCCTTTATTGAGGACTGCACATACTGTTGCACTGAATCACCAGGACGAGGTTCAATTGTGTATAATGTATAGGAAGGAGCAACCTTTGCAATTGTAAATATTGCATGTGCAGAGTGTACAGTATATATTATTATGTATCATTCATCCGTTTATGGGTGTAGATACTGTCTATACCAGGCTAATCATCTGAATGGTTGGTTCATATGCCAAAGTTTTACAAATAAAAGAGAAGATTACAAACAGTAGTATTTGTCTTAACTGTGTACCGTGTGGCTTCATGTGTTTGTATGATGAGTGCAACACAGCTAATGTGAAAATGGACACTGAATTGTTTCAATTAAATTATAACAATTGAACGTCCACTCTCCATTATGCTGTATGTCCTTTGATTATTTGAGTAAGTTAAGTTCTTCGCTGGTGCATCTTGAACATAATAATTTACAACAATATTTGTTATAACCTAGGGAAGCACTTGTGGGGAGTTAGGGGAAAACCCTAATTTTTTTTCTGACATTTATTATTTTATTTTTTGTGCATATTTTTGTTTTTAAATTATTATTTTTTTTATTTTCTGTCATTAAAAACAAATTATTCTGAGAATCAAACAGATTACCTGTTTTTTGTTGTTTTATAATTTTCTTCTGTTTTGTAATTTACTTATTTAATATTTTTTCTGATTTAAAAAACTATATTTTTTCTCAGTTTTATGGAATTTGTTTTGGAATATTAGGTATTATGGAATTTTTTTTTCTATTTTTCAGAAAACAGAAAAAAATTCTGAAAAACAGAAAAAAATAATTTGAGTCAACAGACTAAAAAATGTTTTAACAATAAATACATACATACATAACAATAAAATAAAATTGGCCAGATAACTTGAACCTGATGAGAATGGAATTTGCCATCCTGACAAGCTGCAACGTTTCTGTGTCGAATTTATTTCAGACGACTTTTGACACATCAGGAAAAAAAAAAAAAAAAAAAAAAAGTACAAAATTACACTGAACCTTCTGTGATGCACTGAGCATGCCCAGTTGTGTTCTGGGGCTGCTTTGGTACAATGTGTACCTTCAATCCGTGCAGGTCTCAGCAGAAGGGTCTTGGCCGGGCCTTCCAACAGGTTAGTGAACCAAAACATCTACAAAACACACAATAATAGTTTAAGAACATAACACTGGATTATTCGAAATCCTATTGCACTTTTGTCGACAAATCTGAAACAATTTACTCATGAGAAGTGGGTCACAATAGGCTGGTGGACTCATTGAAAGTAAAAGTTGTGTAAATTACGCACCAAATAATTTCATTAACCACAAAAGAAGCAAAGCCTACATTTTGATTTATTATTACTTTTAAAGGCTCTCCCCTAATAAATGTCTTACCCCAAGAATATGAGGAAATAACTTGCCATGTTTGGCACCTTTCAACATGTGAAGCAACAAGATGGCAGCTAGTAACACCCTTGCGCCCTCATTTCCTTGCAGAAGTTCTTTCTTCAAGATCCTTTTAAAAAAAAAAAAAAAAAGAAGAAGAAGAAAGTCTTTAATTTGTATCAAGCACCAGGCTCACACTTGCTCCCATAAAAGCTTTTAGCGGGCTCGGAGCTGATGTGGCAGGTGGGTGTGGCTGGCTCATCAGGCCTGACATTTAAGTGCAGTAGTGCTCCAAGCAAACGGGAGTGGAGGATATGAGCAGATAGAGATGACAAGCCCCCCTGCGAGGATGATTGCAGTGGAGTGACAAGGGGAGAGCAAACAACAGAAGGTGTCGTCAGGCGAGGGAATGAAAGGCAAAAGAAGGGAAAAGGAGCTTGGGAGGGAAAAACAAAAACTTTCAACCAGCAATTATTAGTCCAAGTCCTTTCATATTCTCGATGTTAATTCCATATTTATCTGACTGAATCTGTTTAAAAGGATCCCTATCCTCCACTTAACTAATTTTCTCCCAATAACGTGTAAATACGTTTTTTTTATGTTTTAAGTGTCCAAAAGACGTATTTATACGTTTGGTGGTTTGTTTGTTTGTTTGTTTTTTTGTTTGTTTTTTTATGCCAAAGTATACAGAAGGCTTTGATGCAGCCTCTCAACTGCAAAGAACGGTTGCAGAAATGGTAGTTATTACACAAATGGCCAGCAGGTGGAAGCAGAGCAAAGGAGATCAACCAGGGCCATGTCGAAAAAAAGCTCAATTACTTACAATTTTGAATAGATTTGTGAAAACTGATTAAACTTAGCTCTCCTCTAATGCTAATTGCTGCAAAACGAAAACCGATAGAAACATACTTTTTTTTTCTGATGAAAGAAGAGACTTTAATTTTTCTTTTGATAGGTTCCACGCCTTTATAGCAATAGAACACAATATTCTGTGGGCCTTGCAAAATCAGTCAAAATCCAGTAAAGCAGCCGGGAGCGAACGGGATTGCTTTTGTGAAAATGGCTGGGAGTGAATGAGTTAATATTAATTTATTCAAAAACTGACTTTTCTTCCTCTTTGTTTGTCCTTTGCTTAACATTCTAGTTAGAGTCCGGACACTTACACATTCTGACAGGGATCGAGATCCCACCACCTATGGCAGTGGATACATACACACACACACACACACACACAGAGAAAGATTGCCACAGACATCCCGTGGCACTAAAGTCAGACCAGCCACTCGGACATTCACCGAATCAGACGTACAAATCTGCAACAGACGGCCGGTGACAAAGAGATTATCACCGTGACAGGAGAAGTGTGTGCAGCTGTGGGTGGTGGCGGAGTGTACGGCAGGCGGTTGGGTGCACGGGTGGTCGTGGGGAACCTTAACTCTTCCCTTACATTGGACTCTTCCTTCACAACCAGACCACAGCCAAAGTTGTTGAAACTGTCATGTTTTGGTTCCATGTGGTTAGGTTTTGTTTGGTTTTGGGTGTTTGTAGTGTTTTGTCCTGAGTTCTCCCCGTGTCTCGTTATCGTTAATCTTGTTCACCTGCGTGTCTTCCCTTCCCAGTATGTGTGACCTATCAGTGCCCTCAGCCGATTGTGTTTCCCAGTTGTGTCTTGTCTTGTCCTTGTGTGGTGTGCTGTGCTTTGTTGATAACGTTTGCCGTCGAGTCAAGTTTCTTCACGTCTGGTCAAGTTTCTCCACGTCTGGTCAAGTGTCTCCCGCACGTCCAAGCCAAGTGTCTCCCTCAGGTCCTGCCAAGTCTCCCCTGTCCTGACAAGTTTGTCCTGCCAAGTCTGTCCATGTCTGTCCGCGTCCTACCAAGTCTGTCCACTTCTGTCCACGTCCTGCCAAGTCTGTCCTGCCAAGTCTGTCCACGTCTGTCCACGTTCTGCCAAGTCTGTCCACGTCCTGCCAAGTCTGTCCTGCCAAGTCTGTCCACGTTCAGCCAAGTCTGTCCTGCCAAGTCTGTCCACGTCCTGCCAAGTCTGTCCTGCCAAGTCTGTCCACGTTCAGCCAAGTCTGTCCTGCCAAGTCTGTCCACGTTCTGCCAAGTCTGTCCACGTTCAGTCCAGTCATGGCAACCAGTCTGCTCACGTTCCGTCCTGTCCTGTCCGTCACCATCTTTGTTGTCAATAAAGTTCCTCACATTGTCCTTCTTGTCTGTCTCCCTGCCTTGTTCCTCCACCTTTGGGTCCATCTCCCCTCATCCACTCACTTCAGAAAACCTGACAAAAACAAGCTGAGACGCATAAGTACATCGGAAAGTACAGTTTTGCCTTCACTAATATAATAATGCTCTGTTTTGATTTAAAAACAATATTGAAATTGTTTACAGACTGAAGTGGTTAGCATATACAAACCGCAGTTCAAGCACATTAGATTCATTGAAGATTCTAAATTGTCAACAGGTGTGAATGTGAATCTTAACGGTGTCCTGCAACTGGCTGGGGAGAAATCAGTTAGGATAGGCTCCAGCACACCTGAAAACGGATGGATGGTTTTTCTTAATGTTTCATATTTCTGCACAAAGTGCCTCAGTAATGATGATATTATCTTATAGCCCAAACACACACAAGCACTCACCAGTCAGAGGATAAGTGACGCTGTGCAGAAAGTCAATTAATCTTTTCGGTGGTCAGCCCCCCTCACCCTTCCTCTACCCTGCTTAAAAGCTTCATTTGCCACCTATGGAGAACAGATACAAACACCATTAGTGAGATGATGGCAGTATGGGGAAAGGAGCATCTCACAGTTGGATGGTCTCAGATAGTATAAGCACACACACACACGCGCATGTCCTCAAAAAGTGTCTGCGCAAAAATAGGCGACAGCATCTTCCGCGTGGGTGACCTCAAAAAGGTTCTGACTTGATTATAAAAGGTGTGCAAACTTTAAAAGCGGAAGTCTGCTTGGAAGCTCTCTGAGGGGTGGCAGAAAGGTGGGCTTAAGTTTAGATTCGGAGTCGAGTGATGAGCTTTTATACGGGGAGACCATTATTTCCATATCCGACCCCCGCCCCCCGTCACCCCCAAACCGCTGCATGTGTCACATGCGACCCCGGCTAGATAAATGGCACTCATGTGTATTTACGTGCACACGTTTGGGCGTGTGAAATGCCAGTGAGCATACAGGCTCTGCTTGACTGAGCTCGGCTGGCTATCGGAGCACAATTGGGGGTCTCGCTGTGTGAAAGAGGTCAACACCCCACACACACACTCACAGTGGAACCAATAAGGAAGTTTGGATGAACACGCATGAACCCTATAATATAATCATAGGATATGCAAATGAATGTTCCTAGCGGGAAGATCCTACCATTGATTGCAGTATTTGTCTGCTTGTCGCTTGACATTTCAATTCCGGACTGTTGGCAAGTTTTAAAGTTGTGCACAAACAATGTATGCGCAAAGGTTTCTGGTGTCCCTGCTGTTGTCAACGCAGGGAGCTTCACTTGGGTTAACAAAGTTGTGGCTGGAAGAAGGTCAAACTGGAGTGGTGGGCAGCGGGGGCACAAGTACCCCGGGCTGGAAACATCAAGGGCTGGCCCAAAACACGAATACTATTTGTTTGCATGAAAATTTTATACAGTACAATGGGGGTGGTGTTCAAAAATCATGATCAAACAATGTATACAATTGTACAATCTGGTATTTGACCAATTCTGAGGAGGAAATGCACCTCTAAAGTTGAAACAACACTTCTGACTCCAAAAAGTTGTGTGTTCTTAGCGGTGTTTTTGGTAACACTTATTGGCAAACAGAAAGTGGCATTCACATGAATTCCAAGATTTTTAAGACTACCCACAAAGTCCTCACTTTATGTCACAGTTCAGGTGACATTTAAAAGGCAACAACAATCCTTACCATATCATTATACATAATACAAAACAACTCTAAACTGGCTAGCAATTGTAACTGTTATCCGAGTGAGAAGAAGGAACGGATAGAAATGACCTGATGTAGAAAACATCGTTAAAACAAACACCTTATTCGATGTGTTTGATAAATTAACACACCCAGAATATACATTTAGAAATAAAATTCCTCCTGTATGTATAGATGTCCACAAAGCAAATATAAATGTGACATGACTTAGCAAATCTGCGTTATCAACATATCAGACAGGAAATTTTAGCACGATTACCACAAGCGATGAGGCAGAGCTCCTTCGCACAAATGTTACTTTTCATACAGAGCTGATAAGTTTTACCATTAGACTTGTAGCAGTTAGCAAGTAGCAACCAACAAACCCCTAAAGCTAAACAAGCTAAAAGGATAACTTCATCTCCACCTGGCAGTGGGTACAATAAAAATTACATTGAGTACCCGTTTTAATAACGCTAGAGCTGGCTAGCTATCGAAACAAAATGTTACTATACCTTTGCTAATCTTATGAACTGACTCAGATTATGCTGAATTAGCTAATATCTTAAAAATGGAAAAATGCACATTACTTGAATGTAACTTTTGAGATTTGATGCTGGATACGTAGTTTTTAGGCTGACAAAAGTAATATTTCGTTTTGGAGCTAGCTTGATATCAATTGACTTTACGTCTCCGTATTTACGTCTTCTTTAAGTCACGCGTCGTCATCCATGACACAGCAAGCAGTCGAAAGTAGGACGACAAATATGTTTTCAACGGCACGTTTGCAGTACAAGCTCACGTGAAATACAGATACTTCAAAAATCTACCTCAGGACAGAAACAAAGTATTTGTACTACACTACGTCCCTGTAACCACTGTGTGGGAAGATGGATGAGGTTGAAGCGTGCGTTTGCTGGTTTGCTCTCATGATGTGTAAACAAACATTTTGTCCCAGTTAGCTGGGTCCCAGTCGGACCAAACATTTTTGGCATCGGTCCATTGATGCTGGTGGTGCGTGCGTTTGGGCCACAGCGGTAAACATACTGTACGGAAGCATATTGTACATGGAGTAGGCTGGCATATGTTTGCGCCGCCGCCAGGGGGAATAGCGTTCTGCTGCTGACACTGGGCCCCGTTTGCCTGGTGTGCCCCTTTCTGCACCAGTAGAGCTGGCACGGGCTGCTGCCTCTGCCCGGCCCTCTCGCAGGGCGCCAGCTGGGCGCAACCAGGAGAGGCCCTGCTGAGAGTGAGGATGCAGGTCAGCTGTGACGGCGGGACACGTGCAGAAGGACAGAGGTTTGCACCTCAGTTGAAAGGTGTAGCAAGATGTCGCGAGAAGATCTATCCCAGCTGAGTTAGCGTAAGAGGTGGGATGCAATCTGGCCTGATCACCAGTCAATCACAGAGCTGACACATACTGAAGATACAGACGGGGATGTCACAGTGGATTTGGCAAAACATCATTGTTTGTTTGTTTGTTTGTTTGTTTGTTTGTTTGTTTTACTTGAAAGTTATTTTTTATCATTAATCTTGAAAAAAAAGAGAAACCTTTTCAATAAGCAAAAGTTAACATAAAATTAATTAACTAATTAATCAATCACAAAAAATTATCGCATTAATCATGTATTACCGCAGATCAATCACACTATTAATTTTGAACCTTTGACATAGTTCCAAAAACAACTGGAAGATCCATTTTTAAAGACTCAAAACAAAACATGACAAACTTAATTCTTCACTTGTCAGACTCATCATTCAAACGGCAACTGGAGCATTTTTCATTGGCCCATTCTATGCATATGTGACAACTAACCCCAACAAGACCAAGTCATATTGCTCCAAACTACCATTTTAGCTAATACTAGCTCTATAGTTAAAAGTTATCTTAAAACAAAGCAAGCTAGGTTTCTTTGGCCGAATTATTTGCCTCTGGTTAGCAACAAAAGTTAAAAAGAAGGAACTGGACAACAGGCAAAAAAACAAAGGTAACAATATAGCAGTCCATCATCATTAGGCCATGCTAGCAATGTAGCATCTGAAGCTAAAACGGGTTCCCCCCCCCCCCCCCCCCCCCCCCCCACACACACACACACACACACACACGACAAAGTTTTATCGGAATTGTTGTTTGTCTGCTAATAAATAAATAACGAATAATAATAAATAATGAATGAAACCTACAAATGTGACAATAACCGATTTTCACATAAATTACATATAGCATTTATCAGTGCATCATGTCCACCATGTTTATAGTGTGTTATCTTGTTGTTGTTTTTTTTGTTTTTTGTTTTTTGTACAGTAGTTTGCATGAGTAGATGGAGATACAGTTTAACCATAACATATAGCTTTTTGGATGAATTCCTCCTAAATTGTCACTACTAAGTCAAAAGTCAGCCACAACAGGTAGCAAATGCTAATCGTTATGCATAATGCTAACCCTACTGACTTTTAGGAGACCACCTGATCCCTCAGCTCCTCCTTCATTCTTTTAATGTCGTCCAAGTCCGACAGATTGACAATTACAAGGCCTCGGGGCCCCACCCTAAGCTTAGGAATCAATGGAGACGGCATGACACCATGAGAGCATAGAAGCGCCTGAACACGCTCTCGCCTCCTCCCGCCGCAGACACGGCGCGGGCACCCCACCTCGCCCCGCGCCGTCCACGGGCGCCGGCTCCCTGGCTGGGGCAGCCTGGCACAGCTGCAGCGGGAGTCGTGCTGTCACTAGCAGTTAGGGTGACAGCCACTCACACTTCATAATGTCCCTCTCACAGGTCAGCGAGCGACAAGCTGGGTCACCTCGCTCCAGCAGGCAGCCCCAGGGGGAGCAGAATGCGCCTCCCACCTACACCATGGCTACTGCCTCCCCCAATAAAAAGACCCCCCCCCCCCCCACTATCTTCCAGCCAGACAAGAGGGGGCAGGTGGAGGAGAGAGGTGTGCTGGAGCTACAGGAGTCTCTCAGATAGGAGACCGGGGTCAAGTTTAGGGTGCATAAAGCATTGATGGGGGTCAGTCTGGGCTGCTTAAGATGGCCACTGCGGACTTTAGAAGACATGATGATGTAGAGCATGTCTGTATAAACATCAATGCATATAAAGCAGGCACTTAATTGCTAATGCACGCACACATTGAGTTCCTCCACATATTGACTTGGTTCACAAGCATATTACGTGCCCCTTCATCTGACCATTAGCGTGGATTTTTAACATAGAAGGGCCAAAACATGCATTGTGAAAATTAAACCACACTTAAAAAAAAAAAAAAAAAAAAAGCCACCAGAGAGTGCTAGAACTGCATAAATGGAAATTACCTGACTTTTTTGTTGTTGTTGTTGTTTTTGTTTGTTTTTTAACAGATAGGCTATGCTGATTTTAATATGACGGCAACAATAATGTGGTAGTTTTAATATCATGATATCACGATATTGTCGTTATTGTTAAATCCCTAGTAATTTAATGACAAGTAAAATTATTTACAGTACTAATCATCCTAAATGTTTGTGGTTCCCAACTGTTTCTATGTCCCACACACACTACACAAATATCTAAATTTCAAGATAAAGAACCTTACAGAATTGGACAGTTTGCTCAAAAGAGAGGGAATTGATCTCAGTCACCATTTTTTTTTTTTTTTTTTACAAAGGGATTTACTGATATCCCTGATCTGTAACATGCTTGATAGTAGGGCTGGGTATAAAAACAAAATTGAATAATCAATATTGAATCAATTTTCCTTTTCAAGCCCGATATTGATTTATAAAACCATGAATCGATTATTTTATATCTCTTGTTCCCATTAATTCGTAAGAAAACCGAATTTTAAAGGCTGTTTTTTTTTGTATATTATTTTCTTGAAATTTATTGTTCACATGAATTTAAAAGTATTTTCTTACATTAATGAAAGACCTGACTTATTGCACTTTAAGACAATTCAGAGACTTTTTAATTCACATTTACAATTATTGAATTAGACTATGAAATATTTTCATCTCATCCTTGCTGATGTCAATTTTTGTCTAACACTAAAGTGATTACAACACGTGTTATTTTTATTAATAAACTAAATCATTTGACCTGCCCCCGAAAACTTTACTTTGGAATGTAATATTTGTGGAGTTTTTATCATGTCCTTGACATTTAAGAATTGATGTGCCATAAATAAGTAATTGATATCAGACTGAATTGAAGCGAAGTAGTGCTCTATATTTTTGGAACTGTTTACTCTTTGTTTATTCAATCAATTAATCGAATAATTGGATTCATTTTAATTTTTCATTAAAGTTATTACAAAAACATGTTTATTAACCAGTGATTGGTGTTTACTTTGTACTTCGTATTTGTATATTGTGTTTTTTTAACCCAAATATGTCACATCAATAAACCTTCTGAGCCTTAATAATAAAGCTCATATTTTTAATAATAAAAGCCATTGCTGAAGAATGTCATATCTTAAGAGATACATGTGTACAAGGAGCAACTCCAGTGACAACTATTTGTACGATAGTTTGCTAGTCCGCACGCTCACCAAACGACAAGTTAAGCATGTGATTTGAGGACTTGGAAGCTAATTGGACGCAATGGCTGCATTTGGCTTCAGCTGTGAGCGAGAGGCCCTCACACCTCGCTTCGCGTTATTCAAACAGTCACGCCCTGAGAGCGCCGCCTAATTCACTGAAGGTGCGCACACAGCCACTGAACAATGTGTAGCAATTAATTGCGCCTGCCCTCCCACATCTGGCGCTGCGGCGTGACCCGGCCTCCGCTGCGCCCCCGTGTCGCCCAGGCCGACGGCAATTTTCACACGTAGAGGACCCCAATGAAACGTGAAAAGAATACGCGGCATTGTTAAATTGCATTAAAGTGTGTAAAACAGTAGAGGCGCGCCTCCGCTCGCGTCTCACTGCAGAAGGTAACAAAGCAGGAAGTGAAGCCAGTCGCGTACGCAACGCGCGTTTCCATAACCGGGGATGTTTCATCATCATGCTCGCAACAATCAAAGTGCAACTCAATGAGAGAGACGAACTTGATGCAACACAGCCGACTCGGTAATAACAAAATACTTTACTTTATTACGATTACTTAAGTACAAAAGAGGATTAGGGCCAGTGAAGAGAACAAAAAAAAAACAACAACAAAAACGGCAGGATTCTCACTTTATTTTCACAATTCTGACTCAGAATTCTGGTTTTAATCACAGAATTCTGACTTTAAAGTGAGAATTTTGGCTTTGATCTCAGAATTCCGACTTTAATCTCAGAATTCTGAATTTAAAGAGAGAATCTGACTTTAATCTCAGAATTCTGACTTTAAAGTGAGAATTATGACTTTGATCTCAGAATTCTCACTTTAATCTCAGAATTCTGACTTAGAAGTGAGAATTCTGACTTTAATAACTCAATGGTGGAATAAGTTTTACAATCATGTATTCTAGTCTCTTTTTTAATTTTTGTATCACAAAAACCTGGCAGTTAAACAGGGGTGTGTAGACTTTAACACATTCATTGCCAGACCAGCAAAAAATGGATCATTTGACGTCTTTTTCTGTCAATGGCAGTGAATGAGTTAATCCCACTGCACACCTGCAACATAATACATAGTTAACATTACATTAACAAGCTGACAACAACACGCATTACAGTATATATATGAATAAAAGGAAGAAACAAAGTTTTTTTTTTCTTATTCCTGTGACATGTTTGTTTTTATAACATTTCAACTTTATTCTTGTACCATTATGAGTTAATTTACGACTTTTTTTTAATTATTATTTTTTTACCTTGTATTAAGTTTAGCTGGCCCGACTACAAATTTGTAATATTTACTTCAGTGTTTTAAAAGTACAATCCAAAACTCAAGGGGGACCCCAGAAGTGACAAAAGATTCATTTTGATCAAATTATTCCTTACAGCTACAGACTTAACAACCATGAGAGGCTATCATGTGTAATATATGTATTATGTAGTCACTGTAACTGTTAGTGTTGATCGTTTCAGGTACAGTATCAGTCATTTGTGGATTTTGGACGGCTCACTGGCTTTACAAAAACTTTAGCTACAACACACCCCGAATCATAAGCGGCACCGCCTCTGTCTCTCGCTCAGTGCGCGCCACGGTGGCCGTCACCCCGCTGCAGGGCTCCGGAGATATTTCAGACATATGTGGGGAATCAATCTTAGAGCACACTGACGGAAAATATGGAATGTCATTGAGCAATAAGTATGAAGCCTGTCAGAGGTGCAGCTCACAGCACAGCCTAAGGCCGGTCGGGCCCCTCGCAGTGTCCCAGTGAGAGGACTCGTCACATGCCAAGACCGACCCCCCCCATCTCCAAATACATTGCACACATGCGCACACACACCCTACTGTCTTCATAACTACGCATTATTGGCACGATACATTCCACATCTGACTGGCATATCATCTGATCATAATAGAATTGTAACACTAGAACTAAACTAAATGTAGATTTCTAATCAAACTTGATCATCGTGCTGCCAAGCCACCAACAAATGTCGTTGCATGACTTCACAAGTGTGGTGCCCCATAAATGCAGTTAGAATGAACTTATATCAAATGCATGCACGCATACATACATATACTGTACATACACGCATGCGTTTTGATGTCAGTTTCACATTTAAGTTTTATTGTTGTTATTCCTGTTATCTCTACTTTTGTATTGTATTGTTCGTGTACTGCGCGTAATGTGTTTATGGTATTGAAACTAAAAGGTCAATGACGTATATGCTTTTCTGCTAAATTATTACATTGTTTTTACAAAGTTATTACTACGTTATTACATTTGTTCCTCAAATTCTATGGCAATGATATCCGTCTATCTGTCATCCCTCATTTAATAATCCATCCATCATCAAGCTATATAGCTAGCTAGCTAGCTAGCTAGCTATCAATATATCTATATATACTGTATCAATATAGCTAGCTAGTTAGCTAGCTAGCTAGCTAGCTAGCAATCCATATAGCTAGATAGCTAGCTAGCTAGCTATCAATACAGCTAGATAGCTAACTATCTAGCTAGCTAGCTAGCTAGCTAGCTATCTAGCTATATAGCTAAAACACTACAAGCATTTGTGGACATGTGATTGTTATTATTGTTGTGACAATGACAGACGTACCACAGACAGGGCATAAAGGTAAAATCTACTCGATGGCTTTGAGGGGGCAAGAATGACAGAAGGGCAAGAGGAGGAGAGCGGCCCAGCACAGACAGACAAGTGAAGGCAAGCAGAAGTGGATGCAACAAGATGTCACGATTGATGGGTCATTACACCCAAGTAAGCATGCAACACTAGCTGGCCACTCATCACATTCTCTCTTGTTTTGTTTAAGCACTCTAACAAGGGACGACTACAATTCTCACTCTAGCCCTAATTGGTGAACTTACGCTCACTCACACAAACATGTTTAGGTCCTATAATGAGGCTGGCTGCTGCATATCACATCAGGGCATCAACCGGCACAAATCAGGTAAATCCAGTTAGAAGTGCTCACACTATACAGCACATGCATCCGGGATTTGTCTCACAGTTGCGCCCCATCCTGTTGCTCATTATCATGACTGCGAGGCTGCATCTGCACGAGGCCCCCCCCGCCCCACCTCCCACCACAATTGACGGCACATCAGCCGGTCCGGGATATGAGCGCAAAAAGCGACACTAATCTACAAATCCCTGTGGTGTGAGAATTTGATGGTAAAGCTCAACCATTAGTTGCTTCAAGCTCACGTATTAGTTAGCGACAACACACGCAGTGTCCATCCTGGAGCCGAGTCGTTTGGGTTTCGGGGTGCATGCAGTGAAACAATAAAATATGGGTAGAACTTTTGATGCGGTAAAAAAAAAAAAAAAAAAGTATGGAATTGTGTGCATAATTCAGGGAGATAATGAGATGTTTGTTTCAGACAGAAGAGCATAGATAAGCGCGTTGATGGGAATATTTGATTTCAAGAGTGAAGTCATCGTTTGAGATGCAGGAGTGGAACAGGAAGAACTGCTCGTCTTTTTATGTCTGTTTTTCACTGAATTCAACTTTTGTTCAGAGAGGTCTACATAACTTAAGTGATATTTTTGTGATGATGTAATATGTGGGCAGGATTGGGGAGTAATCGAAGACAGGTACCGGCATTACGTACTCAATAACTAGTCAAAAAAATACATATATATATATATATATATATATATATATATATATATATATATATATATATATATATACATATATATATATATATATATATATATATATATACATATATATATATATATATATATATATGAAAAGTAGCTTTTCTACTGATCTGATGAGCTTGATCGGGATTGGCCAATATTTTGCATTTTTTTTATGCAAAATCAGTGATTTACTGTAATGTCTTAAATTGCTCGATCAATCAATGATGTCATTGATTGGTTTTATTTATTTTTGTATTTTTTTATTTTTTATTTTTTTTATTTATTCAAACTCACTGATCGGCCAAAAAAAATCCTGATCGTGTCAAGCCTAATAAAAACCATTACAGTTAACGGCAAAAAAAAACAAAAAACAAAAAAAACCTCATGTAATCAGATTACAGGTACATTTATTACAAATATATATTGTATCGATATTTATTTGCATTTTCTGTTCATTAGAATATTTGATATTGGAGTAATCCAAAAATAATTCAAGTTACATTACTTTTATATTACTACTACTAATTTTTACTCTTGCTGTTGACATCACCTGTGCTGAGGAAGTAGGAAGTAAGTAACGACCAATCATGGCTCAGTTTGCTGACCAAACCCAGAAAACAGGTGAGCCATAATTGGTCGTTAGTCGTTACCTACTTCCTCAGCACAGGTGATGTCATCTTCAGTCGAAAGCAAGTGGAAAAATAGTTTTAAACTAACTAATTGTACAAGAAAAATAATAAGTTGTCAAATTCATTCTGGACAAAATATTAAGCTTTTACTGCTGAAAATGGCTCAATGAGTCAAGTACCTCTTAAAAAAAAAAAGGAAAAAAAAGCCACCACTACTGTATAGCTTTGTTGTTGTAGCGACGTTTGTTCACAGCAATCATTTTGACAAAGTGAGTTATGACGCCAAAAGCATCCTTGACTGAGATATCTGCTCTTTACTGCTTATATTGTTTTTCTCCGTTTTCCATATGAAAGAGAGAACGCGCTAACAAGCGGAGTTTTGTCACACAAAGTAAAGCCATCAGTGCATGCAATCGGCAACAATTGGAATAGAAACAATGTCATCCAGGCGTGAGCTTCTCCATCAATGAAATAAAGCAACCTATTTTAATGTTGTCAGGAACGGTGCATGGGGGGGCAACCCAGAGGGAGTTCACATCAGCTTTCCATGTGCACATTTAGACCAGCGAGTGGAACTAAAACCTGGCCCGCACAACCAACACGCTTTGCCTCCATTGGTAGCGGCAATAACAACCAAATTAGCCACGCGCACGCATGCAGGCGTCATCGCGCCGAGCTGATAGCGCTGCAGCTCCGGGGCCCGGTAAGCGGCCCCCGGGTTCGCCGTGGTCCAATGGACCACTGAATTGAGACGCGACTACGAAGCACATCACGCAGCCCGGACTCCGCAGTGTGAAATTAGACTCGGGTGTGAAAGTGGAAAACGCAAATCAGCACGAGGTTGAACGGCGCTATCCCGATTCCTCGCCTGTCTCATTCCCGCACCTCAACACTGTCAAAGTCGACAAGGAAGAAAATTGTTCATGCTCACATTTGTGTCGCTTTCTCTGTCATGACTAATGTGCCATCTTTGACTCGGTTTGTTTGAAATACACTTTTCTAACCTGAATTATTAAACCATACACGTGTCGTGCTGGATACGATCAACAGAGAAGTGCTTTGTGACGATGACAAAGAAAATAAAGTTTTCACCAAAAGTTGTTTTACAACATAGCAGTAAAATAGGGGACTCGGGCTGAATACTGGCTTATACTCACAAACATGAATATTGTGTCATTTTAATGATGCATTTAGGAAGCATATTTTTGTTGTTGTTGTTGTTGTTGTTGTTGTTTAATCATATGTTTAACAAATATTTGATTTGCTGCATTAAATAAATAATCATGTACTATAACATTAATAAAAAGATAATTTGGCAATTGGGATGAACATCAAAATGCTAAAAACCTTTGATTTTATTTATTTATTTATTTATTTATTGCCGACATGGATTTACTACTAAACAAAAATGGCGGGAATGGAAACTAATCTGAATTTAGCTCAAATTAAATAGTTTAATCGCAACTTTTGCCATTTTAAACAGTGCATCTGCGCTAATTGACACATGATGCCTCCATGTTGATTGCGCTCGGAGTACAGAAACCAAACTAGCGCTGCTTGAATCATCACACACACACACACACACGCGCGCGCGCGCACACGCACGATGGGAGCACTTTGCACAGTAACGCATGCATGACGTGGACACCGCCAACGGAACAACACAAGCAACCCACAAATACATCTACTTCCTGTTTTCATTTTACCTTTACTTGTAGCTGATCTGAAGTTGAAGATTCCAGTGTTACTGCCATGATGATTACCACACACACAAACGCACGCACACACACTAATTGGTTGAGGTCAAAGTGCAGCGTTTGATCGAGTCAACTCGCTGGCTGAGGAGTGCAGGTCTGCAGCCCTCTCGCAACACCAGGCCTAGTTATACTCAGCCTGTTTGAGGTACACTGATTACTGATATTACGCACACACAGTACCTTCACTGCAGGGTATGTGTAAACTCACCATGCAGAAGCAGGTCGCTGCATTAAACACAAGCATATGCTAGCAAGAAGTCTTGCTATGATCTTGCACACAGCCCTCCACTAGACTGGGCTTCAGTACGCTACACTAGTCGGTGTGTTCCACTGCATTACATTGGGCAGGGCAGCCTCGTTCCCCTTCATGCGTTGCCCCCTGTCTGGGTGCGCGTGTGTGTATAACAACAAGTGCAGGGCCCTGCGAGAAGGCTGCTAGGCTAGGCTCTCGCACGTCGAGGCCTCCTGCAGCAGTCATTGGTGTGAGAGCCCATTTTCACAGTTCACAGCCGACCTGCTAATGGCTGATCATTCATTCACGCTCTGTGTTGATTGTGCAGGCGGGGGGTCGGCCAATCGTACACTTCGGTAATGTACCGTACATAGTGGGGATAATCGGCGAGGGCAATAAGCATGCTAATGTTTCGTTGGCTAAGAAAATTGAGGTATGGTGTTGTGGAAATGCTTGAAGAGATGCTCGGGTGGCACCCAGCTACAAAGTCCAATGTACATTTTTAATAAATAAATCAAGTTTCTTGATTTAAACAACTGGCATTAATAACGGCTTGAACGGTCTTAAAGAAGTGATCGTTTTCCCATAAAATAAGTAAACAAAGAACATACACGCAACTTATAATGGACTCATTGACATAAAGTTAAAGCCTGATTTAGCTCAAGCAAAACGAAGTGATGCGGCTAAAGTGTACACATCGGACTATACTACTGGCTGAAATATTCGATTTTGTTGAATTTTTTTCGTTCTTGATGGCATAAATGAATTATTTTTGGTGCAAATGTTCTCACTGGAGATTGACTGATTAAGAGAAAATGAATCATTTGAATCATTCTATCTATCTATCTATCTATCTATCTATCTATCTATCTAGCAAGCTAGCAAAATACCGTACTATCTAGCTATCTATTAAGCTAGCAAGATAGATAGATAGATAGATAGATAGATAGATAGATAGATAGATAGATAGATAGATAGATAGATAGATAGATAGATAGATAGATAGATAGATAGATAGATAGATAGATAGATATCAAGTTAGCTAGCTAGCTAGCTATCTGCTGTATGACTGCACTGACACTGAAGTGTAAATCATCATACTATTTGAATAGATTGTTTTTCAAATCTCCCTCTTTTTTTTTTAAGCCAGCTAATAGAACTAAAGGTAATATTGACAACCACCCTATTAACATTATAGGATACTGATTGAAATTGATTATGATAGTTGTTGGTACGCTAGACCGACTGCAATAAAGGCAAACAAATCTCTTTACATATTTTCAGACAGCTTGCCTCAAGCACTGTGCGGCTGCGATCACTGAAAGCACATGCGACTCCATTTGATTCGCAGCCGCACGATAATAAAACACAAACTTGCGTGTGGTGAAATGCAAACTGGCGCGAGGCGCGTTGACTTTCTCATATCCCGTTTGAGTAAAAGGGGCTGTCAGGCATGCCGCTGATGTGAAACATGTTGCATCTGCCTCGCTCACAGGTTTTTCACAGCGCATTAAGGAGAACCTTGTAGATTCACTCTTTGAGATCACACTGCATTTTCTGTGTGACTACACATCTTTAGCCCGTGGAGGAGCTCGCCGCCGCCGCACTGTCCATCTGGATATCCCGCCTCGTCCCGCAAAGTTCACTTCGGCCAAACATGACAAACTTCCTCAACTAGATTGGATTAGTATGAGAGGGAGCGTGCGGCTCGCGACTAAGTGCTCTCCAGGCTAAAAAGAGAGTAGTAGAGTGCCAAGGAAGCATAATTAATGTCCTTAATTGGGCCTTTCATTACAGCGGAGACTGATAGTCCACTCATAGTGGCTGCAGGGCCGCTGCCATGTGCTGATAATGACGTGGAGCTCATCTCATACTCTTGCTGGCCTTTTCTGACATGCAAGTGCTTCAACACTCTGCAATGGGCATTTAATAATTAATTAATTAATTAATCCCAAAGGGATCAATAAAGTCAAGTCTAAGTCTATTAGATGAAAGTCAACTCTTGATTGATGTATAACAGATTTAGCCCCTAGTCAGAGGATTTATAACTCCCACTATTGTCTTACCTGGGCTTTGTTGCTTTGACATTAAATGGGCACTGAAGTGGAATCCGCTATTGCCCCCGCCACTCTTATTCCTTTGGAGCCAGACAATGTCCTACATTTGAGCAAAAATCAATTATTACTATATGACGACATTGCTCACATCTATATCTATATGTCTATCCATCCATTATCCCACACTCTATTTTACAATAAACAATTAGATTTTAGAGTGAAATCGAGGAGGGGAGAATGTGATCATTGAATCTTGTGCTTGCTCGACCATACAATGACGCACCTTACCAGCAGGGGGCAGTAGTATACCGTTGCCAGACTTTCCAAGAATTTAAATGGCCCACCCTAATTTATTCATCACATTAAAATACGTGCCTCCATGAGCTCAATGTCTACCTTGTATTTGGTTTATGAATGCACAAATATTTTTGGTGTGTATTATAATGATAAGTAAATCCAGATGTGAAAAATGATATTTGTGCTCAGGATATCCCATTAAATTGATGACTGACGAGGGTCACCAACTCCAGGAAAACAATGAGATGGAGGGCTCTTTTGTTTTATGTAATTACAGGCTAATGAAGTCAGGTTGGATTAATTGGCAGTGATACACAAAGGTAGACAGACTTGACCCAGTCAATGTTCTACTTAATGAGTATTTGTGAGGGAGAAAAAAAATAATCCCCTCATTTAATAGCTCTAGCTGTAATTTAAATCCATGTTACAATTATATAGGTACAATTATTTTGAATATTTGCAGAAGGTTATTGGTCATTGATGACCATGTTTTCTTTTAATTGGAAGATTAATTGCAAATTGTAAATGTAATGAGTGAAACTTCTACTTACAATAGGTAAGAAAGACTTCTAGTATGTTCCTTGGCTTACATGATCACATTGATGGAGTCGTAGCCAGCATGAGGGAGAGACTGACACACTTTCCTTGTTTCCCCCCTGGGCAATGAGCTAATTAAGGAGGGTCCCTGGGTTTTATTTACTGTCAGCTCTCGGCCCCTGGGTTCTTGTGTGTGCGAGCGTGCGTGCGTGCGTGCGTGCGTGCGTGCGTGCTTGTGTAAGGCTGATTCTGTCTTCTCAGACCGATCTCAATCACACCAGTTTAGTTAGGACCTTGCCATTTTGTCCACATTCAGCCCGGGGCTAATGCTGACTGTAGTCCGTTATATGCAGAACTTGGTTAAGAATCAAATGCGATTATGGGCAATTATTAGAGTTAACACTCTGAACATATTGGGTAAGGGTAGTGATGGGGAAATGACGCTTCATGAAGCACTTGTGATATTTTTTGAATACTCTAGATGGCATTCTTGGTTTAAAAATGCAGTGGGAATTTAATCCATTTCCATTGCAGTTGCTTTTATCTTTAAATCTAGCCCACCATCTAGTGGAGTCAAAAAATACGACAAGTGCTTCATGAAGCTTCATTTCGAAACAGTAGCAAGGTCCGAGTCATCTACAGTATGTGTATTTTATATGTGAGAGTAGTTTGTGTCCCACCTCATTTGCACACGTTCCAGAAACACGCGTCTGGGAAATCTTGGAACTACACAGCAAATAAGAATGATCATAGAATGAGAGTCATCACACACGTGCTATTTAAAGTGCCCCTGATTAATCCCAAACAAACTTCAGTTGTTCTAGGAGGCATTTCCTGACATTTTGTTTTTGCTTTTCAGCACAATCGTGTGCTAACACCGACTGCTATTTTGAACTGTTCATAATTTCTTCCACTGCGGTCCGATGAGACCAAAGTTGAACTCTTTGGCCAAAATTCCAATATGTTGTCGCTCATCACTAAAAAGAACACCATACCTACCATGGCACATGATGGAACTGGGGCCTTAGTCAAAGTGAAAGGAATTATGAACAGTTCAAAATAGCAGTGTTAGCACAAAACCTTCGGGTTTGCTAGAAAGTAAAACAAATGTCAGGAAGAGCCTACTAGAACACCTGAAGTTTATTGAGGGATTAATAAGAGACACTTTAAAGAATGGCAGCTGTGTATTTATTCGAGTTTAATATCAAAAAATGGACAGAACCACTATATCGCTCAATTTGACCCAATTTCTGAAAAATTAGGTGGTTTTGTGCAAAACAACCTAGAAAGTTGGGCAAAATTGACTGAAAAAACGTTTTTTTTTCTTTTTTTTTTACCCAAATTGGTTTATTTTTTACCCAACTGATTTTCGAGTGTGGCGGCACGGTAGCTGACTGGTGAGCACGTCCGCCTCCCAGTACTGAAGACTCGGATTCGAGTCCAGTCTCAGGCCTTCCTGGGTGAAGTTTGCATGTTCTCCCCGTGCCTGTGTGGTTCTTCTCCGGGTACTCCGGTCTCCTCCCACATTCCAAAGACATGAGTGGCGGGTTAATTGGGTGCTGCGTGTGGATGGTTGTTCGCATCTATGTGCCCTGCGATTGGCTGGCGACCATTTCAGGGTGTACCTCTCCTACTGCCCATAGCCAGCTGGGATAGGCTCCAGCACCCCCGCGTGAGGCGCAAGCAGTTCAGAAAATGAATGTATGGATGAATGATTTTTCGAGTGTGAGTTTGGATGTGGGGTTAATTCTTGACCACAGCCAGATCCTAGTTACAAACAGAGATGTGCCTAGTTGTGTAACCAGATTATTCCGTTTATTTTTTACTTCAACCTCTTGAAAAGTTACATTTCTATTAATTTGTGCAGGTTATCGGTCACATAAATGGCGGAAAAGGTTTACGGTAAAAATACTTTTATATCCACTCTATATTTGTATGTAAAATGAACATGATGTAAGAGTTAAACCACTTACAGAAAACGTCCATTATGCATTGACAGCGGATGGTCATTTGTCATTTGGTAACCTCACTGTGGACAACCCCCCCCTATCCCAAACAACACACACACTGGTGTTGATCAAACAGAAGCTGCAGTCAGCTGCCGGCTACAAGCTGATTCAAACAGTACCTCAGCAGGTTCCACTTCCCAGGGTTCCACTCACAGCTCCATTTGTTGGTGACAGCGTCGCTGCGGAGGTGACACACCACAGCGACAAAGGCGACCCACCCTCCAAACTCAACATCAACATCCACTCTCCCAATGGTGGCACCCTGGTGGGGGGGCCCCCCTGTGGCTTTGACCGCGTCACTCAGGGAAGCCCAGGCACATGTCACGGCAGTCGGCGAAGAGGCGGCTGAGTGATGGATGGATGGACAGGGACAGGCTTTTACTGAGGAGGACTCTCATTACGTGTTGTTGTGTCTGCTGTTAGCTCCCGTGCCGGAGTTGATTCCCCGAGTGACCCGGAAAGCGAGGCGTGGCCCGCACAGCTGTGTGTGTAATTAATGCACGCAATCAGAGGTGTGTGAGTGTGGGCGCACGCAGGGCCTTACCAGCTTATTACAGCTAAACAGCGAGCTACGGGAGAGGGCGCCGGGCAATTTCCCACCAGGCCTCGTCAGGAACAGCGGGAGGGACAGCCTCGCCATCAGCTCATACTCGGACCTGCGCCGAAAATTACCGTCATTAAACAGTAAAGTGAGTGAGTTGAGAGGAAGAGGGAGGCCAAAAAAGAAGAATGGATGACAGCGGGAGAGGAAAAAGAGGAATACACTAAAAACGAAGCTCTCTCAAACGGTACAGAGCAGCAGTTGTGATTACATGGGATCAAAATGATTGATGCAATATTTAAGTTTTGATATTTATTTAATAAGAGGCTAGAAATCTTGAAACCATTCTGAAATCTAACCAATTCATCTGTCCATTTTCTACACATGTCCTTATTAGCACACCCTGCATTGGTTGCTCGCCTGTCACTGTTGTAAAAATGGACCTTAAAAAGAGACCTAGAAATACATGTAGCTCAACAAAACTGTTTGAATTGCAATTACAATTAGAGTGTTTCGATCATGTTCTAAGTGTAAGATAACTGTTCCATTGCGGTTTGTTGATTGATTTAGTTAGGTATTCTCGAGACAATCTACAGGTAAACAATCAAAAATCCTGCCTTTGCAAATACAACGCTAATTTAACACAATGCTTATTCTTATACAGCGACAAAATGGTGACCCGATTTGTGATACAAGCCATCATTGGGTCACTCAGAGTTGAAGCGAAACATAAACGAAACATAAAAGAGAGAATTACACATTTTACAACCAAATGATTTTGATTTAAAGTCTGCTAACTTAATGCTAACACAATACAAAACGTCATAGCTGGGCTAACAACATACTGCAACTTTAGAACGTGTCACTTTTTTACTTGTGACTGCCACCTCTGGCCCAAAGCGGAACTACAGCCTCTGTGTCAAGCCACGCAAGGTGCCACTCCGCCCCGTGTTCGCCCCAAACACTCCATATGGAATGGGAAGATACGAGCTGATAGGCGCAATCACAGTTAAAAAGTAAGTGCTGAAGTGGATTAATGTTAATTCAATAGGTTGCGACGATTTCAGATACAAGTGTGGTCACAGAATGCATTAATTAAACTCAAATCTCAAGGTACTACTGTACGATACGATGATAGTGTTTTAGAGCTGAAGTGAATCGAGTGGAGAAATGTTTATAATTCCACATAGTAATACAAATACAGCATGATTGAATCGTCATTGTCTTACGTTGATATTTTGGTGCAGATCCAAATAAAGCGGCTGAGCTTATTCTCACTTTTTGTGAATGTAACAGCTCACCCAATAGCGCCATTCATCCATTCCTAAAGTCATTACGCAGTAAGAGAAATTCACCTTGTATTTGTGAAGGAAGGGAGCATCGATGACACTAATATTTAAGGCTAGAAATCACATTCAAAACCAGAAAGCAACTCTTTCATACATAGGCTATACATTCGAAAAATGAGAATTCCTATTTTCCATTTGTGGAGCTTATTTGTCGTAAAAGCCTCAAGCAAAGAGAATCAGATGCCTGCAGGTTAAATTCGAACATTGACGTTGCATCTGATATCCATCCAAAATGATAGAAAGAGGCGCTGCAGTGTTGCTCAGAGCTAAGTCCGGGCCTCTCGAGTCTATTCAGCATTACACTGACGTGCAAATGTTTGAGTTGAACAAAGATCAAGAAGTCTTTCCCCCCAAAAATGTTGTAAAATCTCGTCCCATGGCTGTCTTGACAGCTCCACTGGGCCTGTGGCACTTCCTTCTGTCCTCATTCTTTTTTCTCATCCCTGCACATATGTCAGCATGCACTTCTCTAACGTCCACTTCGACCATTTCGGGTCCCAACGCTCCTTTCTTCCTCTCATCCTGAAGTTCTCAGGAAAAAAAAAAAAAAGCACGGGTTAATCACGTGACTGAGTGTTCACCTGGCTTGAGATGAGAGGAAGAAGAGATTAAATAAAACACAAACACACACACACACACACAAAACCCAGGAGAGATTGTCAGATGCGTGGCCGAGGAGCGAAGCACGATGCATCGCAACCTCATCCCTCCTAGAACATGTTTCTTTACAACACGCACACATATATAAGCATACACAGATGCGCTCCTGGTGATGAAGAGTGAAAGAGAGGAAGAGAGGGAGTCTTTGCATGGATGACCCAGTTGGGCTTGTGCCAGTTCTGGAAGAGCCTGGAGCCAAAGCGTTAGACCTGGAGACGCACACGCACACACACGCGCGCGGGGAGAGAAAGCCACACACATGCACAAACGCCATCTGGTCCCGTGCCTTTTTAATAACTGAAACAAGGCGCAAGATGTAGGCAGCATGGTGCACGCTTTCCCATCAAGCCTGGCAGCAGCAGAGCGGTAAGTAAAAAAAAAAAATGGCGGCCATAGCCCTGAGAAGAGTAAACACAACAGCGCACAGGTGCGGAGAGGTGAACACGTGGCCTTCGCCGGCATTTGTTGACGAAGGGGATTTCTCGCTTTCAACATGAGGCTACGAGTTGAGGAAAGAAGTTGCGGCCTCGTGTTCACTTCTATTTTTTTTTTCACTTTACTTGTGCGTCTTCCTCCCCCGCTGCGTACAGGAGCCAGTCTGACTTTTGATCCTGGCATCTGCGTCTTGCAGGAATGCCTGCGCACTCCCTCTGCCCTCTGATGTAGCTCCAGGAACTAATGGAATGTGAAAGAGACAGACGGGCTTCTCGAGCTGAAAAACACTGCCCTCTCCCCCGTACACGTGTGTGTCCAGAGCAAAAATCATAGGTGTGTGCGTCGGACACACTGTCTGCTTCAATCTGGCCATCTCCGTAGCATCCCGAGGAGAAAAATAATAAAAGGAAACTAGAACAGTCGGAGTAGAGCACAGACGTCGAGGTTAAACAAAGGTGTGGTTTTTTTTATTTTTTATTTTAAGTTTCTGATGAAATTGTGTTGCGCAAAAGTTCAACATGTCAATCAGCAGAGTGCGCTAGGCTAGGCAAAAAAATCCCCAAAAAATCACAGGAACTGCAAAAAGAAAACATGAGTACAACCCATAAACACACTGCTAGTTTCCTGCTAATGGCCAATTCACTCTTGGTGCAACATAAAAACATAACTCAACAGAATTAGAAACATTTTCGTAAGGGTGAGCGGTTCCATTTTAAGTGTTATGGCTATGGGTACCTCGGTAGGATATTTCACTATGACATCACATGAAGCGCTAAAACTTCTCCGATAGCACCACTAGTAAACAAACCCTTCTGTCATATGACCAAGGAAGAGTAACTGAGAGGACAGGGTATGTAAATGGCTTAAATGAATGTATTAGCTACATGCTAATAGCCACTAGCCGTTTCTCAACTGGCGTTCTTGTTTGTTCTTGTGAAATGTCAACAGCCGCAGTCCAAGTATCGTTCCAATTGACATTATGCATAAACCAAGAACGCATGGAATACCCAGATGTTGTTCTTGTCGGCTAGCTTAGGGAGCGTACCGATTTATACAGAGAAGCTCGCGTACTTAGGAAAAACGTTCTCATATACTTGGCAAGTTTACAAGACAGTTCGGCATTCTTCACATTGAGGAATGTCCTTCTTATCTAACTCAGAAAGCTATGATTGCTTGAGCTTGACACAGTAGTACTCTTTTGATGGTAAAATATTTTAGCGCTGCCTCAAACTACAACAGACATAAGTGGACATTAGCTAAGCTAGCTATTATGTTTTGTCCTATTACATAACACATAAAACGTGGCTCGTTACCAATTTTGATTATGGGACAAAACGTATCCATTGTCCAACCAAAAAAAGACAACTTGGTTGGCCGTATGTGAGAATGCTACTTCTTGGTTCATGGCGATATTAGTTTGCTGTGACTTAATCGCAATTACGGCACGTGCTAGGCCTTCTAAACATTTTCATGGAAAAAGTGATTTCCATTTAGTTTTTGTTTTAGCCCGCTAGCTAACAATGAATCAATACCTTTCCACCTTTCATACTTGGTGGAGGTAAAAAAAAAAAATGAAATAAAAATTAAAACAAAGCAGCAGGATCAAATATTTGAAGGATCTCAATTGAGCGTCTTCAAATAATACATATAGCATTGATTGTCGATTGGCTAACCTTTGAGCTGTCGTGTACGGGTTAATCCCACAACTCCTTCTCCTTCTCACTCTACACAGAGAGTCTGAGGGTCTAAAAGGGGTGTTTACAATTCACTAATCTGACTTCAAAACCAGCTTAACTCCGGGAGACATCAAAGGTGTGCGCGTGATGGCCCCACTGATCCCAGTAAGGGGG
This sequence comes from Festucalex cinctus, assembly GCF_051991245.1. NCBI lineage: Eukaryota > Metazoa > Chordata > Actinopteri > Syngnathiformes > Syngnathidae > Festucalex > Festucalex cinctus. The sequence continues at coordinate 27,244,625 of NC_135414.1, forward strand.
GGGTATGATAGACTGGAAACATTCGGAAAACGGCTGGGGAGGAGACGTGGGTGCATACGGAAACTGAATATTTCTGTGATCTTGTGATGACTGTCTAAGGAAAGCATCTATTCCAGACTTATAAGGCTTAAAATGGGGGTGAGGAAGCTTGAAACGATTTCCTTTGGTCCAATCATGCCTGTAAGCGAATCAATAAAAGCCCGTTTGTTCATTAGCTTTGCAATCCGTGTGACAAACAGCGCCGCTTTACATTGTTTATACGCTGATAACAAACGCTCCTACGCTTTGCAATTTTTTATATCAAAGCCGCTCATCACGAAGACACAGTTAATAGGCCCTGCTTGTCATAAACATATTCATTAGGATTTTAAAGCTGACTTTTGCAATACAGTAGAAGGGAGTGGACAGCGAGGCCATTGTCCTGGTGAGGCTAATGATGAAGAGCTCATTTGAACAAGCCTTGCACGAATGCGCGCGCAGGAGAAAATGCAGGCGAGGTAAAATTAGCTCGTAATAAATGAACATTGTGGGAATACATTTGGCATTAATTGTCATCCAAAGGTCACGGTTCATTGAATTACCATGAAAGAGTTTGACAAAATATATTTGGTGCTCACTGAGGTGTGCCAGGCCGGCTTTGTGGAGTAAAATGTATAAATAACTGTAATAACTACAGCCGTGTTTCGAGGACTTATTAATATCGGATAGAGGGGAAATGCACATTCTGTGGGGACATTATCAAGGAGCCGGCTCTATTAACAGATGTATTTTTCCTCCTCTGTGAGCACGTAGAAATAATGCAAATTATAATAAATTGCCATGTAAATGAATAGTTGACCCCCTCCTCCTCACCAAGTAAAAAAAAAAAAAAAAAAAAAAATGAGAACAGCGTGATGCAGTAGAGACGAAATGAAAGCTTTTTCTGTGTGTGCTGAATGCATCGCCATGCAAACTTCTTTTGTGGTCTGAAGTTTGTCCCACATTTCTATTAAGCTAGCAGGGACAGACATGCGAGAGCGCCCCGAGCAAACATCTGCTCACACATGTACACATATGTGGAAACATACATGGGCTGACATACATGACCCGCTGGAGCCCAAACGCTTACAAAACAATGCCAGGAGAAGGGGAGAGGGGAAGAGAGAATAAGTGCATATTTGCGTACGTCGAGGAGGAAGACAAGGAATGAAGGAATGAGTATGTGTGTGTCTGTGTGTATTTCGACATGAGACAAGAGCGACCGGGGTGGACAGACACTGATTCCCCCCAGGTGCATGTTGGGTAAGTCTTCAATAATCCGGAGTGACAAGCAACAGAAGGAGCCGATTTCTCCTCATGTCATATCCTCTTTCTCTTCTCGCTTCCCGCCTCTTGTCAACAGGACTTTAAACTGGTGTTGCTTAAATTGAACGTCAGGGTCAACGGAGGACTTTGTTACAACCAACCAACGCGTTCTGTTTATGCGTTAGCCCACGGGGATGTTCACGCGCAGCGGACGGGCATGTGAGAGTTCAATGATTCCGATTAAATGTGATACCACTGTGTCTTATTGTATAAGAGAGGGTTTGAAATCCAAGTTAATACAGGGGAAACAGTCGTTTCTTCTTGAAATGCCATTAAATCATTCCATCCAGCAATCCTGGAATAAGGTTAGCTGGCTCCCTGTGTATTCTACTAGCATGCTAGCATGAAAACATGATAGGTTGAACAGCATTTTGGCAAGTTCAGGTTCAAACCGCAGCTATGGACTTGTGCTGGACTAACAATTAGCCACTCTGAAGCCAGAGGGCAGCCATCTTGCATTGCTGTTGGCGTTGACAACAGGCTCGAATGGCTCAAAGAGAGATGAGATCATTCTTTCGGCTGCCGGCAGCGATTCTAAACCCTGTGAAAGACAGTGAGGAGTAAAAGACTAGCACGGTGGCTAGCGTGAAACTACGACGCAACTTTTTTTTTTTTGTAGCTAGCTGCTTCAAACGACTGGTTTCAATGATTCGCAGTAATGTAGTGTCCTATTTGGGACGTTTTTTTTGTTTGTTTTTTTGTGACACTGGACATATTTCCCACCTTTTAACAAAAACGCTCGCCGAAAATCAAGCTCTCTACATTCATTGGTTATGGGATGTTTGCCCTCCGGGAGGCGCCGCGGGAGCTAAGCAGTGACGTCATCGGGAAGTGTCTATTCAAGTTAGACATGCTTAGTGAATGGCAACATGGTTTAACTTTTTGCTACGGCAAATAAACAGAGTAGTTAGTCCATTATATTGAATTTAAGTCAACATACACAGGATTCCGGCAACACATGTTTTGGGGTTAGTCCGTTAGACATTCGCAACATCCACCGGAGTATTTGTGACGTTAATTTTAGTCGCAAGCAGAGGGTAACATTGCCCAACATGGCAGCACCCTGATGGAGATTGATGATTTTTTTTTTTCTTTTTAATTCTTACTCCAAGAATGTAATATTAACTATAGAATACCGTGTTTTTATTAGTGGTGGTACATACAATTTATTCTTTAAAAAACAGAAAAACAAAACAATTCTAGTTTGGTTGTTCCTGAGCCCCCTACAGGTGTACGGAGTAACATACTGTTAAGGCATTGTGGTGGTCAAATTAATTTTTGAGTTGATAAGTGGAAGTTACCGCTGATGATTAAATGTGTAGCATTTTTTTCCCCCACAGGAAGTCTCCAACTGGTAAGAAGCCCCTGGACATCTCTGCTACTGCTAATCACTCTTCTCAACCCCCTCAACGAGCACTATCTAAATGATAATAGAGAGCAGGAACGAGACACAAACCAGCTAGCCAAACAAGCCCCTTCAGGCCTTTAGCCAAATTAAATCCCAATTAAATGTTCATGTTCTCTCCTGAGGAGTGTGTGTGTGTGTGTGTGTGTGCATTTCTTTGTATGTTTGCGTGCATCATCACGCAACCAGCTTTTTGGTTTAAACGGCAAAGGTCATTTGGCTGTCGCAGTCGCTGTACGTTATTGTTGCGATTAGTGCATCTGATTTTGTTTTGACTGTTATCGTTCCGATTGGAGAAGCAGCTGACCTTTGATTGTAAGACAAATATGGCGGAGCACGTAACCGCCGTTGTTATTGTCATCGTCACAGGAGCCTCAATACTCAATATGAAATCAGGAATCCACTGTGACGTCTGGAAAAACACTGACGTTTTGTGAACTTTTGTTAAGTTCCTGCTTGGGATACCAAAGTTAGTCGTATTCACGAGGCAAGGCGTTTATTTGTATAGCACATTTCATACACAAGGCAACTCAATGTGCTTTACACAAGGAAAGACAACACATAAGCATAAAAAAAACAGTAGTTAACATTCAGAGGAAAAAATAAAAATAGGTTACAAAATTTACTAAAAAAAAAAAAAAAAAAATATATATACAATAACAATCTTAAAACATTATTCAACAAACTTTAAAACATTTAACATAAGGAAGTTTAAAATAATATTAATATATTAATATATATAATTAATATTATTAAAAACGAGGTCACCGTGACAACGGCAGAACAACTATTCTCAAGGCTAATGCAGTTTTTGTTTTAGAATGGAATTACTGCATATTTTGGCTTTAATCTTCATAAAATGTAACACTAGCAAAGTCAACAATCAGCCTTTAATTGTTGACAGCCACTAGTTTTGAAAAACAATTTATGTAAGGCCTATATGTGTATTATAAAAAGGACTGACACTATAATACAAACATCTACAGTATAAACGTAATGTATTTGACGTGTCACGGTGCTAAATGGGGTCACAATGTGGAGCACAAGTCCCACAAGTCTATTAAGCTTGTAGGTAACTAACACATATACACAACAGATGGCCACCCCACCCTTCACCTCCTCCTGCATCAGGGTCCATGTGGCAGCAGGTCGAGACAGGTCCCACCTGAACGAGGCCTCTCTGGTTCACAGGTGAGTCCTCGTCGCCCGGCCTGGACTATACTTCCTGTCTTTAAAGTCCAGTCCCGCGGTTGGGTCCCTGTGAAAGGAAGCGCATGAGAGCAGCATGTGCTGGCGTGCTTCGGATGGGCCAGCTGGGAATCTGGTGGATGAGGACCCACCTGATGTATAAGCACAATAGAGCCTTTTGACAAGCACAACATTGATGTATTTTTATTTTTTATTTTTATTTTTGCGCTATAACTGAAAATAATGGCACTGCATGTACGGATGCTGTAGTGAACTGGACTTCAGGACGTACCAAATTGGTCCCTACACTTCCTTCACACGCCTCTAGGTGGTAGTATTGTCATATGTAGCTCTACAGCTATGATCTGCTGAGAAATCTTTGCTTTTTGATTTATTAAGACTCCTTCACTCTTGCACGATGTGATTATCTTATTTTATTTTAACAGAAGTCTTCTTTCTGTTCCGTTTTATTCAACATTGAAGAATATTGTTTTGTCTTTTATTTTTATTTTTTTTATTTTATTTTTTTTTTACAAATTAATGAAATAAATGATCGAATTAAATTGAATTTAGTTGAACAGAAAAAATAAATATAGTGTAAATAGCTCCGGTTTTTTTTGTTTTTGTTTGTTTGTACATACATTAGATACACTATATAGTGTACATATTTGTTGATTTGAGAGAAAATTAGGTACTCAAAATTAGGGATAATGATAATGCTGTTTTCAACCGATACCGATAAACCAATAATTTAGAAGTGCCGATGTCGATAACTGATAAGTAAGCCGATAATTATTTGCAAAATTAACTTGAATACAAATATACTTTCGAGTCCTACTATAAGTCTAACAAATACACTGAAACATTGTATAAACTTTGCACAATGTTTCAATGTATGTAAAGCACCATGAAGCTGGATTTTATTGATATGAGCCACAACCACAACAGATGGACCATTGTAGCATGTATAATTATTGCTGGATTTCTTTATTATCTGGTTTATCTGTATGGAATCAAATTGCCGATAATTATTGGCAGATTTCTCTATTATCTGGTTTATCCGTTTGATGTCAAATTGGTCGATAATTGGGGATAATTATCGGCCACCGATATTATCGTGCATGCCTACAAATTGAAGATTAAATCAATGTAACAATGTATTTTTTTATGTTATATATCAAATTAAGCAGTTCGATATGTAAATATGTGAAAAGAAGTTATTCAAATCACTATAGCCCACATGCATTTTTGTGTAAACAGTGATTAGCCCCATAAATATGTACACTTCCCACTCTAAAAATTATAATTTTATTATTAATTTTTTTTGCACCAGTGTAGAACTGCATTGCTTTGTACTGAAAATCATTTCTAATATTAAAACATTAAAAACAGCTCTCAGATTTATATCTGTCAGCTAAAACTGCAATTATACTGCATACAAAAGCATATAGATTATATAAATGTGTTTGTGGCTGACGAGCAGATGTTGTATAAAACAAATGCTTTGAGTTTGACGTTGTTGGGAGCTTTGCGTGCAGAGCGGCGCTTGTCCCAGCACTGAGAGCTGGCTTGGTTGGTTGGGGGGAGGCCGGTGAAAGGGAAGGTTGCAATAACAGCCACATGATGTGCACTGTGCAAGTGAGAGGAACAAACAATTAGACTCATTGTAGCATCCTGGAGAACACGGGCACTTGCCTGCTGTGGAGAAAACAGGCTCACATTTATCAGCGCACCAACAGAAAAGAGCAACTCAAGCCACGTGCAGCAGATCCGTACTGGCTAAACAGTGATGTAAGTAATCCTTAAAACTGTACGTTGGATATTGATGGACTCCCTACTGAGTATTTGCTTTTTTTTTCGTCATTTGAAGCATATCATGGCTGAAACCGGCGTGACAACACTGCACCATGTCAGCACGCGCACTGATTGTCTTATCTGCCCATTTATCACAGTTGAATTGGAACCAGCCTTGCCTGAAACCCGCTTTCAGACTTTGCTCGGGTGGTTCGGAATCGGAACGCACGACGCCGATACTGAATAGTTAGGTGGGGAGCAGCAGGATTCCACAGGCAAATGTATTCAGGTAATAATGACAAATGCCACGGTGACATGCAAAGGTGCTGCCACATTAGCCTACATCTTGTTCTCATGCTGTCTCAGCAAAATTATTATCACCCCCCCACCCTCATCCGGAAGAGTGTACATTCCTCCGGCTTTAAATAGCCTCAAATGAGATCTCGCATGATGGCGAAAGCTAAAAAATGCATTAGAGTGCAAGACGTGGCGGGCTCCATGAGGCCGTCCACGTAAGCTGTTTGCACACAAACCAGCGCTGATGTCTTCTGTCAGAGCTCATTTTGGTAAACACGGATGTGGACATGGAGGAAGCGGGGTGACAGGTGCATGATTGAGCTACTTAAAAGCAGACACTCTGCTCATCTCCCAGGGTTGCTGCTGTCTTTCCCCCCCCCCCCCCCTTTTTGCGCATTATATGCTCACTTTCATCTCCCGACGCAACTTTTGCTTCCAAAGGTGAGATTCTACAATGCAACGTAATTGTAAGGAAGTTTCAAAAGATTCCAATAATCACTTCGTTATCATTCATAGATAAAAATCGCCTTTGCCGGGCGTCTGGTACGGTCGACTTTGCCACCTTTTCAACTTCTTTGCTTTATGAGCGGGTCCTCTTAGACGAGATGGGTAATAGATAAACATAAAATATGCATCCAGATCTTCTGCTTGGGCGAGTGGACTGGATGTGTATGAATGGCTAATGTGTTGCCGTTGACGGCAAGCAACTAGATTGATCACTCATTACGATATCTGCTCCATTGGCCATTAACACCCGCAAGGAGCCTAAGTGTGGGCCCCATCACACACCAGGGTTAAATTGAGAGTGAAGAAGCGAACTGTGTGCGTGTGTGGACGTGTGTGTGAAGGGGTAATGGCTGCTGCATGATCCACTCACTGCCAACTATTGGTTACAGCAACTAAAAGATGGGCGGTAAACACCAGGCCTACAATACAGTACGAGACTGCAGCTCCTCACCAGGGGAAACTGCGCTCTGTGTTTATCACACTCAACTTACCACATCAAGACACAATGCAGCACTTTCAAAAGCAACCATTTACCCAGACGGCTGCATAGGTGGGACCTCGGGTTGCAGGTGTGTGACCATGTTCGGCTTGGAAGTGCACAGCTCAGAAATCCTGATCTGGTAACGGAAGATCCCTGGTTTGAGTCCTATCTTTAAGTTCCCGTATTCTTAACATATGTTTCAAATATAAATACAGACGTGCATTTTCTATACCACTAATTGCAGGTATGCGCAAACTACAGCTCGGGGGCCCGATCTAAAATAAATAAATAAATAAATAAATAAATAAATAAATACATTTAAAAAATCAGGACGATTACAATTTTAATCGATGTTAACTCATTCACTCTCAGCCATTTTGACTGAAGCAACCCCCTTCTCCCCCGGCTGTTTTACTGGATTTTGACTGATTTTGCAAGGCCCACAGAATTTTATGTTCTATTGCTATTAAAAAAAAAAAAACTGGGAACCTACCAAAAGGAAAGATTAGAGTTTCTTCTTTCATCAGCAAAAAAAAAAATATCCATCTGTTTCCGTTTTGCAGCAATTAGCATTAGAATTCACAAATCTGCTTAGAATTGTGGGGAAACAGCTTGTTTCATCATGGCCCTGGTTGCTCTCTAATACTCTGCTGCCACCTGCTGGCCGTTTTTGTAATTACTACCATTTTTTTTCACCTGTTCACTGCAGTTGAGAGGCTGCAACAAAGCCTTCTGTATGCTCTAGCATTAAAAAAAAAATAAAAATCGCTTAATAAATTTAAAATAGAACTTATTTATACGTTTTTGGGAGCAAATGAGTTAATCTAATAAACCCAACAAACATTTTTTTAAAGGTTACATTTATTCCAAAAATAATTCCTGTGCAAAATGTTCAAACAAAAATAATGTGTACTGATGCCACCATGTTCCCTACTTGTACATCCACCAGGCTTAACGTTCTTCTTCGTCTCTTATTTGCTGTATGTAATCATTCTACACAGTGCCCCCTAGTGTTCAGACTGAAATGTCACATAACTAAAATACCTTGTGCTACATATTAAGTGAAATGTGGAGCAAGACTTCTAGCAATAACGTTTTCGTGAAAAACGTCATGTTCAAGAAAAGTTTGTATTTTGAAACATTTGAGTAAAATATCTACACAATTGCAGGTGACATTAACATTATCAATCTCGGTACTCTGTATTGGCGAGTACTCGAAGGCAAGTACGTGCTTGTAATCGGAGTTGTAGCCTCACACTTAACTAGACCTACTCAAGGTGGCATAACAACAAAAAGTGTGCCAAAAATAGTATGGTACGGAATTATTTTGATACCCTTCAGAAATTTAACTAGAATATCGAGTAGGGCAGTGCAGACTTCCACCAAATGGACAGTAATAATAATAATAATAATAATAATAATAATAATAATAATAATAATAATAATAATAATAATAATAAATTAGACAGTAAGTGGAAAGGCATGATCTCAATGGAATGGCTGATGTAACAATGGAAATGCTAAAACAACTTAACGGAACACATCTGTTTGTTGAGAACAGGGCTGAAGTTTGAACACATGCCCTTAACCCCTTATCATACGAGCAATTTTGCCGAAAATGCTTTAAAAAAAAAAAAAGTTGCATTCAAAGTAAGTTTGAAGCTGTTCCTGAACCATTTAGAGCAGGGGTGTCAAACTCATGCTAGCTCAGGGGCCGCATGGAGGAAAATATATTATCAAGTGGGCCGAATCGGGAAAATAACGGTATATAACTTAAAAACAATTGCCATAATTGATACGCATATTTTCGTGGACCAGCCCTAAATTACGGAGCTCATCTGTAATCATATTGTTCCGAAAAATAAGACGGATGCAAATGGAATGCGGCAACACTTTGCCGGTATACATTCCGGACGTGTTAAATTGACCTGTTTTCAATATATATTGTTCCCAGAATGCATTGCATGGGTGTTAATAATGTTATAAGCACGTTAATCCTTGTCATATCTATTTGTGTTACCAGTAATTTAACACATTTATGTCTGTGAATGATTTAAAAAAAAAAAAAAAAAAAAAGTTTAAGTTGAGTGCAAAATAAAGACATCCAGGATGACGATTCCCCGTTCAAGTTGCATTACTCATCTGAGGACTGCTTGTGAAATTACAAATTTGTATGTTTTGATTGTGGCTGGCTGATTAATTAGACATTACATTCTTTTTATTTATTTTTTTTAACTTTACAAAATCAACTCGCGGGCCGGATTAAACCCACATGCGGGCCTGATCCGGCCCGCGGGCCGTAAGTTTGACACCCCTGATTTAGAGTATCGGCATAGTTTACATATATATATTTTTTTAAGAATGTTTGCCCGCCAGAGACCATCCGAATTTTAAGGGGTTAAATTAACCAGTAAAAAAACAGATTTGCACGTATACCCTTAAGAAGTAGTCAAGAGGCTTTCCACAGCCAACACCGTAGGGCTGTTGTCAAAAGAAACCAAAATGTAATAAACCCTTCAAAACACCTGCGCGCGCACATCTCCCTATCCGCCTCTTTGCATCTCCCCGTTTGGTCTCTAACGCACACGCGCGCACACTAAAGGGGATTTACTTGCATTACACACAGCACATTGAACATGCCAATCACCCGACACTGCAACCGCCTGCATTCCTTTCCAAATTAATCGCACACCTGAAACACAACAAATAATGGTGAAGTGGGTATAAATAATACTAAAAAGCTGATGCTTGAGCTGCATGTTAAAAAATCACACTCTCTTTAATTGCTATTGCTGCTCTGTGAATCATAATATTGTACTGAAAAAAAAGTCATTAAATAGGATGTGAAGAATTAAACCAATTTGGCTGCATTTTTTGCTTCTTTTAAACGGACATTTTGCTTCTCTATTTGGTTTGTACACCTTGGACAAGTGGGGAAGTACACAAAGTTTACTATCTGACTCTATAGTATGTTGATTTTTTTTTCTTTTTTTCTTCAAATGATAAAGCTTATATGCCACCAACGATAATTATTATCAGGGTTTGTACAGGTATCACCAAATCTAATTTAATGCTTTTTTAATGCTGTTTTTCAATACAACTTACAACTAATTTAATGCCCATGCCGTACTACATATGCACACACATATATGCATATGGCTGGCGTCGGGCCAAAACCTTGTAGTAGGCCCTATTTCTGAAATCGTCATTTTTCAGAAGACCCCCAAAACAGCACGTTTTTGCGTCATCAAAGAGAGCAAGCCGTTTTCAGAACTTTAGATTGGTCAATAATTTGTAAAAATGATGAAAATATATGAAATTTTCCAAATGAGGCCGTGACATACTGTATATATTAGGTCTGTCAGTCGATTACTATTTTTATTCATAATTAATTTCCATCGTTAACTCATTATTAAGCAAACAAAATACATGCATGTTATAGCCTATCTGTCCTAAATATACAGTAAAATAGCTTAAAGCTTTTCTTATTGCTGTTAACTCATTCAGTGCCATTGACGGCTATACACGTCAAAGATCCATTTTTACTGGGCTGGCAGTGAATGAGTTAATGGTTATAAAAAATAATCACTTGACAGCTCTAATTTTTGTTTTAAAAAAAACAAATCAAAGTATATGTACCCCCTTGTGGCTGTTATACAGGAAATATAAATTAGAAGCAGAAAATTGCTATTAACTTCATGCAATTTAAGGTAAAATACTATATTGGGATATATGTCTTCATTTAAAATGATGTTATTGTTTTATGGAGGAAATTTATAAAAAAAAAAAAAATCAACGTATCTTTTAGTCCATTTATACAGTAATTTTATAGTAAGTAATTCATTAAATTACAGTTAACAGTTATGGTTAAAAGGAGTGTGAAACATTGAATCACAGATTTGTGTTGAGGATTTTTTATTTTTTTTGCCACTAGGTGGAATTAGTGTTTCATGTTGGATGTTGGTGACAGGAACACTATACAATTGGTGTTTGGAACATGAAGCAACTCAAAATTGGTTCAAAATCCGGACAAAGTGGGGATCGACAGATTGTGTTTGACCTGAGACTTTCCACTGAATAGAGATTATAATTTCAAAAGGCTATTCAAGTCAAATTCCTGCCCAGCGCAATGTTTCTTTGAGGTGGGGTGGGTGGTTAGGCGACGGGGTCACAGGGCCTATGAATTTGGTACTGAGAAGTCTGAGATGCTGATGTTGACATGAAGCCTGTTTACGCCACCGAGTCCCCCCTCTGAAAAGAACTCACTCGGGATCGCGGGGGACCCCTATTCAAGGCCTCCCAAATGGGATCGCATCCTCCAGGGGAGAGAACCGAGACGCTCCCTGCCAAGGCGATGGGGAAGTCCCTCCGCTGATAATAACAGTCCACGGGGGGAACAACCTCAGCGGGCAGCGGGCCAGACAACTTTCAATCAAACTACCACTCCTCTATGTCCCATTTTTTTGCCGCCGTGCCCCTTCAACCTCCTCTCCCCATGCCCTCTCGCTTTCTCAGATTTCCTTTCCTTTACAGCTTGCACACTCGAGAGAAATCTCCAGCTCAGAGACCCTCGCAGTGAACATAATGGCCATGGTGCTCCGACAAGGACGGGTCAGGGCACAGATGAAGACAGACATCAAATAGAGAAGTGTGCTTGTGAAGCACTCAGCATCGCAACTTCAATCCTATTAGAAATAGATGCACAAAGATTTGAAATATTCATTCCCATTAGCACGTTAGATTGGAACAATCACAATTTGTGGATTCCGTCTTTTGTACATAATTAGCAATTACCAGTACGATGATGATGACAATAATAAAATACTTTATGGCTGAGTAACGGTATAAAAATAATTGCTGTGAGAGTGAGGTGTGTTCTCTAATTTTAATTTATTGCTTTGAGTCTCAAGCACCTATGCGTCAGTGCTTAAGAAAAAAAAAAGAAAAGAAAAAACAATCAGCATGATAATAAAGACTGCAACACATTCATCACTTTCTCAGTTGCAGTAATAATTTTATTGCCGAAAAATTTTCATCATATTTGTCGTTATTTATCTACTGGTTGAAAAAAAATAAAAAATAAATGGACCCAGTAAGGAGCCATGAGGGACACCGCAGGACAGGAATTTAAGAAATTGAATAAGGAAATGCAAAGTGAACTGTTAAATTTCTGTAACAATCAAGGAAAAGAAAATATAAATAAATATAATAATAAATAATTAATAAAAAAGGCTCGGACTGTTATGTTATTTTCGTTCTATTTTTTTCCCATCAAATTAATTGTTAAGACAAAGCACACTTTATTTGCATGTGTCCTAGCGAAGCGTGTCAACAAGAATTATGCAAATGCCACTGACACCGCTGCACATTATTAGGTGATGTTAAGTCTGAGAGAGAGACCGCCCACTTGTCTTTACAGCAAGGTTTTTACATTTGCGAGTCACCATACATGCGTGCGTGTCTTAACCAGCTGTATGTATAGCAGGTATTTGCGTGTCTAAATGTGGTATGGTATAAAAAGAAACCCCAAGACTCATGAAATATAAAACAGCCCATCTTGCTGATTTTACGATTGCAAACATCATCTCGCACAAAAATACTCCACATGCAGCTGGATGCACACAAATCCTGCACTATTTTTTGAAGGATTTTTTTTTGTTTGTTTAGTTGCCTATTCTAAATTGTAGTACTTTAATTGTTGTTTCAATGGATAATAACAAATACAAATGAGGATATACTTAATCCCTATGATCCTCCCAACAAGTTTGATGTTACAGATTTCGCTATACTTGTTTGTCTACTGGGAGTACCTGGTCTTTCGCCTCAACCATGACCTTAACGCATTCAAACCCAAAAACGTATAAATACGTTTTTTAATACCTTGTCTTTCACTCCCAAAAACCCATTTATATGTTTGTGTGTGTGTGTGTGTGTGTGTGTTGTTTTTATGCGAGAGCATACAGAAGGCTTTGATGCAGCTTCTGACCAGAAGAGGGCGTTTAAAGCAATGGCACTTATTGCAAAAAACGGCCAGCAAGTAGCAGCAGAGTATAAGAGATCAGCCAGGGCCATGTTGCAACAAGCTTTTTGCCAGTGTTTTCAAAAGGAATTTTGAATAACGCTGACACTTAGCTATATTCTAATGCAAATTGCTGCAAAACGAAAACAGATAGGAATATACTTTTTTTTTTTCCTGATGAAAGAAGAGACTCATCTTTCTTTTGGGAGGTTCCATGTTTTTATATCAATAGAACCCAATATTTTGTGGGCCTTGCAAAATCAGTCAAAATCCAGTAAAACAGCCGGGAGCGAAGGGGGTTGCTTCACTTAAATTGGCTGGGAGGGAATGAGTTAATGAGGATAAGCAGTAAGGAAAACGGATGGATGGCTCAAGGATTCTGCAAACTTTTAGTTGGTTCTTCCCATGGAAAGTATCCAGCATCCCCAATTTCTGCAATCGAGTCACATCCCGCCCTCTCCGCAAGTTCACAAGCTCTCTCACGGCGCTCACGCTGACATCCCAAGAATCTATTTTATCAGTTGAGCCAGAGTTTCAGACACCCGCAGGATGAAAACAGCATTCTCTCTTACACAAAGGACTCACTCAAAACTCACCCCAACATCCATAATGACCAAGTTTCTCAAATCCGCGGCTGCGCTCAATGTTTTGCTTGCCCCGATGCTGATAGTGACCCCCTCCCATTACCGTACCCCCTGCTCTTTCTATTCAACTTGGTTGACAAAGTGAAACGGCAACGAAAACACAAACAAAATCCTCTCCCAAACTCAGACACGCACAGCAAAAAAAAAACACACACACACACACAAAAACAACAACCTTCTAATTAGTTTTAAAAGTAATTGCTCGAAATGATTAGTTGAGTTGGGCCACTTTACCTCCGTTACTTATGAATTGGAAATATAATTGCAGCGGACAGTAATTGGCTGTTGGTTATTGTAGTCTTTTGTGGCAGGCTTCATCATTACCAAAGCTTGGGCGCGGTTCAGCTTTTGAACTCCACTGACCGAAGAGGAACACAAACAAACATGCACGCAATGCTCTGCTTGCCCGTGCCAAATCGCCATCAACCACTGGGCCTGCTCCAATGTTCCAACTTGTTCCTTGTCCCTTTTCCCCCCTCTCCTCCTCAACATCCTTTTAGTGACCCAGACCTCTTCACCTGAGTGGCACATGGACAAGTCAATTGGACTCAGTCGGGTTGTGATGACGGAAAAAGTTGAATGGCGTTCAATTGTGTGCAAACCTCCATGAAGTCTAAACCCTTGAAGACAAAAGAGATTTGTTTTTTCTTCTGAGAGCTCAGTATTCATTCGACAGCCTTCCTGAGTCAACGTCATCGCCAACACTCTTTATGTACGTGTGTGCGAGTTTGTGCTCTTTAATTCACCTGAAATGTGTTATAAATCCAAGACCCTTCACCTTAAATGGATACTTCAGAGTCCTGAAGTTGTCAGGAGACCAGAGAAAGGATCAAAGGAAAGAAAGATGAAGGAAAGTGAAAGTCAACACCAACTAGACACCGCCCTCCACCCACAGAGATACAAATACAGACTCTTTCACCAACCCCAGATACATCTGAATTCCAACAGATTTGATAGATACCAAGAGACCAGAGGAAAGACTTAAGGAAGGAAGGATAGATGAAGCAGTGAGATCCACAAACACCAACATCCACTGATTGAGTGACCAGTGGGAGAAGCAAATTCTTTTTGAGTTTCACTAGATGCTGGTGTGGGCGGCACGGTGGGTAAGTGGTTAGCAAGTCCGCCTCCCAGTACTGAGGACAAAGGTTCAAGTCCAGGCTCCGGCCTTCCTGGGTTCCCCGTGCCCGCGTGTGTCTTCTCCGGGCACTCCGGTCTCCTCCCACATCCAAAGACATGCATGACAGGTTAATTGGGCGCTCCGAATTGTCCCGACGTGTGCTTGTGAGTGTGGATGGTTGTTCATCTGTGTGCCCTGCGATTGGCTGGCGACCAGTGATGGGTGTGCCACGCTTACTGCCCGGGGCCTGCTCGGATGGGCTCCAGCACCCCCCGCGACCCTTGTGAGGAATAAGCGGTCAAGACGATGGATGAATGGATGGATGGATAGAGACCAGAGGAAAGACTAAAGGAAGGATATATGACGCCAACATCCACTGATTCAGCGACCAGTGGGAGAAGCAAATTCTTTGTGAGTTTCAGTAGATGCTGGTGTGGTTGAATTGGCATGCATGAGAACCTCCACCACGGCAGCACCGGGGCACAATCTCCCGTGCCCCACAGGGGCCACTGGCTCGAGGGCCAACCCGAGACGAAGTTGTCCTCCAGGTTCATGGATGAGTGGCAGTGAGAAATGTGATTATGTATCTCATGGATAGTTCAAGATTATTCCTTGATCCTAATTCTGCAAAGAAAAGCTCGGTCCTCCATCATAGTGCAACCTGACGTCCTTGTTAACAACTTCAGTCAACTATGACTTCAAGAACATAAAATCAGAAATCTTCATTTAGTACAATGAGTGACAATCATGTCTGTAAATGATGAGAACAACACCAAAATCAGCAGGCATGCACCTTTTGTTTTGTTTTTTGTTTTTTTGATGGTGTGTGCTCTCTTTTATTGCCTGGCTCGCTCACTGTCTGTTTATGTTTGTTGTGCAGTTTCCTTTGCTAAATTGTCTGGAAGCAGAACAGGCCTCATCAGTAAACCAGGCAGAAAGGCCTCGGTATCCCGCTACAGGATCCAGGACATGCCAGGGGGACCGCGCACACACACGCACGACCACACGCACGACCACACGCAGTACCTTCTTCTTCCTCCTAACTCACATGCACCAACAAACTAATTGGCCAAACGGTACACGGCGGCAAACATACACATTAATGCCGTGTTGCTTTCGATGACAAAGCACGCAAAACACTTTACGCAAAATATATATATATATATATATATATATATATATATATATATATATATATATATATATATATATATATATATATATAAATGTAGAGGAAGCGCTTGAAAGCAAAAATGTTTCTCTGCCAATTCTTCTTCCCAACTCACTATTATGCAAATGGCGATATAGGTCAGGCCTGTCGCACTGAGGCGGCTGTCATCCTGTGAATCACTCTTTGCCCGAGGACACACGTCCCATAGCTTTCCATTAGGACCTTCAATGAGTCTATACAGCAAAGCCCCCAACCCCCTACACCATCACCACCCTGCATATACACATTATTCCTTCCACCCACACCATTAGTGCGAATACGTATTCGTCATTTAGTGCCTTTGGCAAGAACAACACTGAAGTTAGGCCAGTATTTATGTAAAAGAAATAACTTTCACTCCTACTAGAATTTAAAAAAAAAAAAAAAAAAAAAAAAATTCTAACTCATTCAAGATGAATTATTATGCTTTTCCTGCACCATAGATAAGGTTCAATCTAGATACATATATAGCCACAAAAAAAATGCTTGATTCTTGTATATTTTGGAGAGTAATGAAAAAGGAAATCTTAAATTTAAATGTACAATATTTAAAGGGGCAGTCTGCCGGATTCACTCAGGAAAATGCACTTTTTAAATACAGGATGTACACATTTTAACTTTCTCTCAGTCTGCACATCTGTGTTTATGTTAATCTTTGGTGGTGATTTCGATTTTTTTTCACTCACTCACTCACTCACAGAGGCTTACGTGTGTGAATGAGTGAGTGAAGAAAAAAAAATCTGTGCGTGCTTTCAAATTGCTGCGGGAGTGACGTCACGCAGCTCACACGTTCGCCCTGCCCCGTTTGTGACACGCCATATTGTAAAAAAAAAAGAGAGCTCACACTAAAAAAAAACAAAAACACAATATTGTGCTTTTGTACATAACAGTAATGCATATAAACCACCTACAATCTCTAATAACAATATTGAGGCACTTACTTGCTAATGCAAGCACACATTGATCGCTTCACAAGAAAATTAGGCTCCCCTTCATCTTACAATTAGCATAGATTTTAAACATAGAAGGCTAAAACATCCCTAATGAAAATTAAATTGCACTAATAAACTAGAGCCACTAGAGGGTGCTAGAACTGCACAAATGGAAATCAACCTGACAACCAACTTTTTGAACAGATTTTTAAATATTGTGAACATGACGACGATATTGTGTCAGTTTTAATATCACGATATTGCCCTTATCGTGACATCCCTAGTATGTATGTAGTATGTTGATCAGAGCATATTGACAGAAGGGAGCTCAATAGGCCTCCAATACAATTTGCCTAGTATGGATCTCTGGATGTGGATGCGTGTTTGATCAGGAGAGAAGTACCTACGCACCTCAAACCTCAGAAGCTCTGGGAGCAGAGTTGGAGAATGCATAACTGGCCCAATTGAAGCTGCTCAGTCATCTTCACACACCCTCTAAGAGCCCCGAGCGCCTCTTCCCCCCCCCCCCCCCCCCCCCCCCTCGTAGCTCCTCGCTTTCTCTCAGAAAAGCAAGGGTGATCAAACAACAACTGTGATGTCTTAATTAAAAAGTACTATCGGGCTTGATTAAAAGGAGAGAATGATCAGACGGGATGTGTCAATGAAAGGAGAAACTCTCTCATCAGCTAACGCCAACAGTGGTGCATGTGAGGGGGTGAACGAGAAATCGCAGCGGATGTAAATAGATGAGCATCAATGCAGACGTGATTGGATTTAGGCAGCAATGGGAGATGCATGCAAATACATTTCAAAGATTTTCTGGTACACAATTTGTAATGATTAGTTAAAAAAAAAAAAAAAGTACCTTTTTTTGCACACTGCACTTTTTCGTTGAAATACAGCCATAACTTTTTCAAGCTTTTATGTTCCGCATCGCGGATACAAAAACAAACAAAGCAGACCGTTGCCAAAGGCGAGTGGCTCTTTACCCATATGCTCTTTTATTTCACGTCTGCACTTCTGAAGGATTTGGATTCTGTGTCCAACATTTTTCCACCCCAATTGTCCCATTTGGTGTCTCCGTTGCTCAAGTCCTTTGGAACAGCTTGCAAAACTGCAAGCAGTGGGAAAGAATAGCTGCATTACTCAGCAAGGTTGCAATGTTTTAAGGTTCTGACTCATGACAGTGTTTCTTGGATGAAATCGCACCCATCCATCAACTTTCTACTTGTCCTCATGAGGTGCACCACTCAGACTAACATTCACACCTATGGGCAATTTTGAGTTTTCAATCAAAATGTGTTGCAAATTTATGTTGCAAAAAAATAAAACATTTAAAAATGCTGCCACTGCATTGGTTATCGGTAGCATCCTCAATAGACGTGTTACATTTTCATGTTTGACCGTCATGTCTAGCAAGCGTTTATATCAGGATACAAACACTTGGAGAAGCTTGGTCACATTGCTTGCGTTTCCTTCAAAGAGCCGGACATGTTTTAAACAACCCTTGAAGACAGTAAAATGTCAGTCAATAGTTTTCATTCCTTCGTCACTGCACCCAAGAGTGAACACGAAATGAATCCTCACCGGAGATTTGAACGAAGCCGGTGCTTCTTTTAATTTTTCCTGCTAGCTAATTTCATTTAATTTGGTAAAATTTATCATCATTTATTTAATCATAAATGTATTTTTTTTTCCAGACAAAAACATTCAGGCATTAACTCATTTGCTCCCAAAAACTTTTTATGTTTAAGTATCCCAAAGACGTATTTATACATTTTTGTTTGTTTTTATGCTAGAGCATACAGAAAGCTTTGATCCAGCCTCTCAGAAATGGAAGTTGTTACACAAACAGCCAGCAGGCAGAAGAGAAAAGGAGATCAACCAGGGCCATGTTGGAAAAAAAGCTCAATTACTCACAATTAATTCTAAATAGATTTGTGAAAATTGCTTAAACTTAGCTATATTCTAATGCTAATTGCTGCAAAACGGAAACAGATAGAAATAGAAATACTTTTTTTTCCTGATGAAAGAAGAGACTTTAATCTTTCTTTTGATAGGTTCCATGTTTTTATAGCAATAGATCACAATATTCTGTGGGCCTTGCAAAATCAGTCAAAATCCCATAAGACAGCCGGGAGCGAACGGGAATGCTTCTATGAAAATGGCTGGGAGTGACTGTTAACAATAACTTACAATAATAACAACTAAATTGATTGACAATCGTCAATAAATAGGATGAAATTCAATCAGGAGGAGGAATCATACGTGGGTAGGAGAAAAGAACCACTCAGAAAATGGAACAGGCGGGACTAAGTGAGAAGAGAACCAGAGACCAACTTATTGAGTGGTAAACGGAAGCCAGTATAGCCAGTCTATATATTTATTATTATTATTATTATTTTTTTATCAGAACATATATATTCAATTCCATGGAATGGAAGGCTGGGAAATTTGGGATATACTCCAAATTAAAAGCTCTCCATGGGAATTTATTAATGGTAACTAACTGCAAACCGAGAATAATATAATGGAAAGGTATAAGGTTGTGGTGTAATTGAAACTTGATCATTCCACAAATTTTGCCTTGCAAGGTGAAGCGAAACAAATCAAAAATGGTTAATTCAATGTCTTGAGAATGAAATTACCTGGATGAGTAAACCTATTCATAGCCTTGGTAAGCTAAATGTAAACCAACTATATTGAAATTCCTTTTTAAGAATCAACCTTCTATTTTGTAAATTCCTAATTTAATTTCCTGTTAATTAATTTATACATCTCTCAACTGAAATGATATATTCTCAAATATCATAATTCCTTCAAGCATAAACATGTTGTTTTATCCGCAGATTGGAATAAAGAGCGCCAGCAATAGGGCAAGCGGGCACACCAAGACTACTTGTGTCAGCATTTCAGCCGAACACTGGCACCGTGTTGACACGCAGCAGATGAATATTAAACCTTGAGAAACAAACGATATGCTTGAAGCAAGAAAAAGCCCACATGAAGATTTTTTTTTTTTTTTTTTTTTTTTCAGCTGAGCTGCAAACACGCGCACGCTCTCTCACAATCTTGAGCATCCCTCCCAGCAGGCACAATCACACTCAGGCAGATAATTCAGTGTCACACGGAGCCTTGTCGCTGACCCTCTGGCCCCCCTCCAGACAGAGGAAGCAGCTGGACAGGGACCCACGGCTGCCTGGAACACGCTTCCCTGAGGGAGCCGGGACGAAGAAGTGTCCCTCTCTGCCTCGGAGAATGACCAGCTGAGCTTCAACAGCTCACTATGTGAATGTACTCTTATGCCCCGCGTCCAAGAAGAGCAGTGGGCCTTTAAGAAATGACAGCAGCAGTTTTTTGCAGCAGTCAGCAGGCTGATGAAAGCATTACAATAGCAAAACTTGCAGGGTTTTTAGTAATTAGTACAACGGCACCTACTTTACAATAAGTTCTGTGCTACCCAGTGTAAACACGTTATTCTGATTATTGTGTTTGTAGAATATGAATTAAGCTGCAAAATCCACCTGCTACTATCCAACTCAGGGGGCGGCCATTTTGCCACTTGCCTTCAACAGAAAATTTCATCACAGTTTCGGGGACCGACCAATCAGGGCTCAGCTTGTGAGCGTCACGTGACCAAACTCAGAAAACAGGTGAGGCATGATTGGCCGTTACCTGAGCAACCGTGATGCCATTTTCAGTGCAAGTGGCAAAATGGCTGCCCTCTCAAATGGATTAAAAAATAAATAAATAAAAATGGGTGGAGTTTGCTGCTTAACTCTTTGACCGCCAAAAACCTTTAATCACGATTAATAAAATCATGATGTATGCTGCCATAAACGTTAAATGACATCAACTACGTTTTTAGTTGTTTTGTTTCGTTTTTTTGTTGTTGTTTTTTTTTAACCAAGGGCAGTGCAACATCTAAGTGCAGCGCTGCCTGGTCAATGGGTTGTAGAATCAAAAACGCTCACTAACTATGGCGACCAGATGGCAGCATTGTATCTCTTCAATGGGCTGCCAAATTACAATGAAACATGACGAAATCTGATGAAAGAATGTTTTCAAGGATGACATGAATGATAACGTTTTGTTAATGTGTGGCAGTAAAACAGTTAACTCATATTCCACAAATGCAAATATAATCCCGTGTTTAGGCTAGAGGGGTTGCATTGAATATTATTAAAAATATTATTTTGGGGTTGACTCCAAAAAGGCTACAGAACATAAACAAAAAGAAAAAAAATACTGTATATTTAAAAAAAGAGAAAATTAATGGTAATGTACCTCAGTGAACCTAAGAGGTTGTTTTTGTTTTTTCTTACACTGCTCCTTTTCAGTCACGTCCTCACTAAGTGCTTATTAATATTGTATGCATGAATGGCAAACGTTAACATATTTCCAATTGCCTCGGTAGCCAAACAACAATGGGGCTTTTGTTTAGCCACTCTACGAAAGGGTAAACATGACATTAATAGTTTATTTTGCAGGATAATAGCACTTAAAATGATTTGAAAATTAAGTTGAGATGCATTTTAAAAACTGTTTTACATAAACATCTTAAGTCAATCAGAGTTCATGAATTCCCTGATGATTTTTCTTCATTAATAGTTTGGATATTTGCTAAACATGAAGGTAGGTTTGCAGTTCAACACTAAGTTTGCATTTCCTGCCACACAAGTAAAAAAATAAATCTATTTAATTACTGTCTACAGGGCTGTTCATGAGTTCAACAAATAATTAAATTAAATTACCTGGTTAAGTAGCCCGTCCTGTTAAATTTGCATAAATTACTTAATACATAATGTTTGTTTTGAAAATATATATTTGCTTTATTTAAAATGAGAGGAAGTCATGTCAATCTGAACCACAATCATCCTGATCTTTAATGATCCGTCTGGTCGGACTTTCACTGAGGGTTCCAAAACTATCTGGGGGCCAGAGCTGTTTAGAGCAAAAAGAAGAAAAAGAAAAAAAAAATACATTCAATGGGAGACTTCTTAACACTACAACTCCGACAATTTGCTCGACACATTTGCTAATATGGCACTTAATGACGTGTGAGACTTTAAACAAGATCTTGTTATTTCATCAGCTGTCGCAGTAGGCCCTCCAGTGGAGTGCCGCTGTCCAATCAGATGGACAGAAGGTTGGCTGACCCGTTTCCAGGGTCGTGGTTGCTATGACATCCAGTGACATGACAACACAGCAGAATGGAAAGCTTGACAATATGTTATCCAGGCTTTAGTCAATCCGACACACTTGCTTTGAACTTCCAACTGACTCGCGTCTTTTAAAGGGGCTTAAAATGGCCATTGTGGCTGGGGGGGGGGGCAATAAAATGAATAAAAATATTGGCGGAATTACCACCTAAAGTAAAATAAAAAATAAAAAATGTGTATTTTCATTTTATAATGCAACTCAGTAAATTAGAGGCTACTGACTTGAAATTCAAGGATGACTTTGGGCTTGTGCCACAATCAAACATTTTAACTAAATTTCAGTTTTATTGAATCTCAATAATTTAGCATATATATATAAAAGTACCAATGTGCTTCTTAAAAAATGTTATTTTCACTCTTAATCATCCGAATTATGGCAATCTGCAAAGGTCAAATTGTGTGTTTTTTTTTTTTCTTGTTTTCTAAACATACAGGACTGTCTCAGAAAAATCAGAATATTGTGCTAAAGTTTGTTAGTTTGTGTAATGCAATTAAAAAAAATTGTCATACATTCTGGATTCATTACAAACCAACTGAAATATTGCAAGCCTTTTATTATTTTAATATTGCTGATTATGTCTTACATCTTAAGAAAACTCAAGTATCCAATCTCCAAATATTAGAATATTTCCACAGACCAGGTTTAAAAAAATAAAATAAAAATAAAAAGCCATAATCAGCAATATTAAAACAATAAAAGGCTTGCAATATTCCAGTTGATTTGTAATAAATCCAGAATGTATGGCATTTTTGCTTATTTAATTGCATTACAGAAAATAAAGGATTTTATCACAATATTCTAATTTTCTGAGACAGTCCTGTATACAAAATATGACTTTGGCAATTATGTGATTAAGACAATGATTTGTTGGCATGAAATGATAATTTGTCAGTGGTCTTTAATTTTTTTATTTTTTTTCCCCCCCGAGAGCTGTACCAGTCGGTATATGACATTTAAATACACAACACACTGTATGTGACACCATAATCCTGTGTTACCTTCAAGCAAACTCGCCCTCGGATGAGAGCATAGGGAACTGGGCCATAGCTCCTTGAGTCAGTCGAGTTGGTAAGGTTATCGCCCTCCAGCCATACGTGGCCTTTTGGCACCTAAAAGACACACCAGACGCACAAACACAGGATAAATCGGACGACGATATACAGTATCATTTTACGGGATAATGTGCGATTTTATTTTTTGCCAATCGCCAATCATCCCCTTGGCCTCTCGACACACCCGCTCCGCCACCCCTCCAGTCAGTTGCTTCAACGAACAGTCCCTCATCTTAACGTCAACCTGCCTGTCCCTAACCCCATACGGTATTAGGAGAGAGGTCATGGGTAACGGGCAGGGTCAGAGTGGGATTTAGGAAAACTTCAAACGGGGGTCATTAGTCTGTTGGCGGAGATCTGCACCCCTCAAAGCTGGAGAGTGGCTTGAGTTAGCCTGGGCAGAAAGAGAGAGAGAGAGAGAGAGAGAGCGAGAGTGTGTGCTAAGCTGCGGCTAGCAGCAGTGTCCAAGGGTCTCCACCGCGGTCCGACCTGCCAGTGGGGTGGTCATCCAAGCAGGCTCTAATTCACAATGACACCAATTATGATTAATCTCATCACTTTAGGAGAGTAGGCTTGTCAAGGCCCTAATTAAGTGCGCTGCCCCCTCCCCGCCCCTATATGTGCAGACAGGATCAACAACACATTATATTGTCATAATGGGCATCACAATCCGCAAGTCTATTTTAGTGTTGCCTAACTTTTTAACAGCAAAAGTGCTCTGGAATCATAGCATGGGTAAAGAAATGCAGATATTGGTCGCGCTTTAGTGCCAGCATTAATTCTTCACTTCACTCGCACCACTCAAGCCCCTCTCATTGTCCATCCTGTGTTTTGTTTCATTTGCCATAATTGAGACAGATGATGTGACATCATCTCGAGCCACTGACGTGTTGACCTAACACGGGGTAAACAACTCGGTGAATGACGACGACGCAAATGAATATCATTAAAGGAGTCATCGGAGAACCATATGTCAGCATGCTGGATTCCCACCATTACACCTCATTAACATGGTAACATATGCTGGCTCCCAAGCAAAAGGCAAAAGACGCACCGCCGTTTGTCATCTTTCCACTCAACTCCTGGTTCTTTAAACCTAAAACTCGCCCAGGAGAAACTGGCATCATGTTCCGTATTTTCTGCACTATAAGGCGCACCGCATTATAAGGCGCACCTTCAATGAATGACATATTTTAAAACTTTTTCCATATATAAGGCGCTACAGTAGAGGCTGGGGTTACGTTATGCATCCATTAGATGGTGCTGCGCTAAAGGGAATGTCAACAAAACAGTCAGATAGGTCAGTCCAACTTTATTAATAGATTACAAACCAGCTTTCTGACAACTCCAAAATTAATAAACAGCTGTTTTATTATTTTCTCTGAGGTAAAGTATTAGTATTAGCTAGCGATCCAAGATGGCGGGATCTTCTGCGCATGCGCGTCACCGATCGTGCAGGGTCACCGATAGCGTCTTGGCAGCGAGACCTGTTGCGGCTCAATATTGATCCATATATAAGGCGCACTGGATTATAAGGCGCATGGTCATCTTTTGAAAAAATTGAAGGCTTTTAGGTGCGCCTTAAAATACAGTAACTTCTAACACTAGAGCAATCTAAGCCATTGAAACAAAAGGAAGCATAAAACAGCAATGTTATGAAGATAAATACACATTTCAGAGGCAGAAGAAAGTATTTCTACCTGCGGCCAATCAAACAAAAATATTGGCCCGTGTCACGATTTCAAATTATCATATCAGGAGCAGTTTTTGTGTCTAGTTATTCAGAGACTACACATTTATTGACGAATGAACCAATCCTGATTTTAACTGTCCACTTGCCTTTTAGCAACAAAAATGAGACACACAATTTTCATTGCATTTAGGCTTCTACAGCTACCAAAGTGCATATCAATATGTGAACTGCTTCAAAAACAAAAGTGAAAGTCAACAATTGCACTCAAAGCAGTGAACTCTAAGTGACCGTATGACAGGCTGTGTGTATTTATTCTCCACAGTTGCGAGTTCAGGTAAGTACAGCTGGCTTTCTCCCAAGTCCCAACCAAGAAAAACATAGTAAACAGTTTTGAGGGCCACAATCAGACGCCAATGGGCCCGGATGCTGCCCACAGTATGTGGCATCATAATGTTCTTTGATTCATTCTTCTCTAGGCCTAATTTTAAGCCATGAAATAGGCACATTGTTGTGCTTTACAGTAACAATAGAATAACCTGACTTATAAGAATTGCTGCAATAATACATACTGCGGTATGTCACTTTATGACTGGCATGTGTGACAGGATGGACATCAGCATCCAGCCTGCTGCCGTACGCGCTGAGTTGATGGGAAGCATTTGTGTACCTGTCGAGGACTTGAAAGTGGAGCTCCTCTCAATGAGGGGGTGTGTTGTTAAATGTCCACATTATTACCGTGCTCATTATGTTAACATGATTGAGGTGTCAAATTAAATACATGCAAGCAGCCAGAGTTCATCTTTCACGATCTTGCTATGTTGATCTATAGTGTATAGAAAGCATTGTGAGGATAGAGATTGTGTGTGTGTGGGGGGGGGGGGGGGGGATTTCATCTCTCTGTCACTTTACCAGCCTATCCTCCACACTCCCGCTATCTCTCTCCCCCTGTGCGCAGTAATATTAGGGATCAAGTGTCATTGTTTTGACACAATAGCTCAGACACAGAGATGATTCCTAAAAAGGTGACAGTGCAATTAGCCTGCAGTTGGATCTCTCAGGGTGGGGACAACACGCCAGCCTGTCTGTTGCAAAAACGAGGCGATGACAGCGACCGCCTTGCGAAACTCATCTTTACAGGTCCCATAATGCCTAACATCATCGCGCGCACACACACACACACACACACACACACGTGAACGTCATCTTTATGTCACCCTGAAGGAGGCCAAACTTTAATTTGAACAAAAGACCTTTTCTCGGTTACATCAACTGGAGTAACACAAAAGCTAGTTTTACTCCCAAACTTGAAAACTTGATATTAACTCTCCGGCTGGTCTCTCAAATTGGATATCTCAGGCAAAAAGACAGAACATCTCAACAGGAGCGGCAATATTATGAGTTCAACAGAAGCCAAACTAAAAAGACTTCAAAGGAAATACGTGGTTGAAGAGTCAACACATTTACGTGAAAATTAATGAATCAAAAAGGGGAAAAAATGAGGCCGGATGCTCAGATTTGACAGCCACACTATAGTGTAGCTATCCAGCAGGTGTTCAAGAGCACTAAAATCCAAAAGTGACTGAACATGCTGCTTCATCCTGAGAACATAAAATAAATTGACATCTAATACAATTTAAATTCTCTGAATGTTTCCGTGAAGCAAAAGGAACAGCAAGACTCTCCTACCCATTTCGCATACTAAACAATACTTGGTCCTGGCCAGAGGCATTCAACAGACTGCTCTTTGTCCATAGAACACAATAATTTCAAAAAAATGCAACATCAATGCAATATTTGGTTTACAGAACAATGTACACACATGCACGGTATATACACAAACATACACACACAAACCTCTCCGCCCACCCATCAGTCTGACCATTCAGCTGGCACTAACTCCAACAGGCTTCAGAGCGATTGCAGGCCTGGGCGGTGGGCGTTGGGGAGATCAGTAATAGAAAAGCAATGACAGTCGTTTCGCCAGCAGTGCCCCTGCTCACTTTCTGGGCTTCTCACTGACAAAACATAGCTGTTGTCAAAAGCGGATACTTTGACCAATAACACAAAATTGGTCTGTGACGACGTCTAAAACATGAACAATTATGGAGGTCGGAGTACACAAAGAAAAGGTGAAGTTTTTCCATCATGTAGAAATCGTTTTGGTATAATTACAGGAGAACCACATTTTCAACAGTTCATTAAATTGTGTATAAATAATGTAGGTATACTCACATATGTGTGGGTCTTGAAAAGGTTCGAGGGACCACTCATGCAGACTTTGTCACCTTCCAACCCAATTACCCTTTTACAAATATTCATATTGGGGTCAAATAGACTTTTTGCGATCACTATATCACCCCTGAAAGAAAATATACACAGTCATTTAGTATCCATTCTTTTTTGATAATGCAAAACATCCTACAATCGTTAAAATACCATAAAAACGGGTAGCTAACATCTATTGAAGAAAATCAAAAAATGTCTCTCCTTGCCTGACATCTTGAATATTACTATGTCATGGGAAGCCTTGGCAAAATTATAAATACTCTTATGTGATATTGATGTTTCTTGTGAAGTGCTGACCAGAAACAAAAGACATGTCATGTTGAAGATTTATTTTATTTATTCATTTTAACATTTATTATGCAGTACTTAGTATATTCTACGCAAACCCTTATAGACTTTGTTTTTACATTTACTATGCAGACATAATATAACCCCTCCTTGAGCCGTCACTTTATCGTGGTGGGGGGTTTGGCGTTTCCCAATGATGCTAGGAGCTAAGTCGAAGCAGCAACCCCCGAAGCTGTGGTGGACAATGGTGGTGAGATATGCTGTCTAGCTGAAGAAGTCTTTTTGGGCTGTGGGACTCCTGAGAGTCCCTCGGATAGTCAAGATTTAAGAGGAGCACTGTGGTTTTTGTCCTAGCCGTGAAACAGTGGACCAGCTCTATACCCTTGGCAGAGTCCTCAAGAAACTTTGCCCAACCAGTCTACATGTGTTTTGTGGACTTGGAGTAAGCATTCGAACGTGTCCCTCTGGAAGTTCTGTGGCGCTGCTTCCGGAGTATGGGGTACCAAACCTCCTGATAAGGGCTGTTCCCAGTACATCCCACTGGAACGAGGCCCCAAAGACGACCCAGGACACGCTGGAGAGACTATATCTCCTAGTTTGCCTGGGAACGCCTCAGGATCCCACCTGGAAGGGCTTGATAAAGTGGCTCAGAAGAGGGAAGTCTGGGCTTTCCTGGTAAAGCAATTGCCCCTGCAAGCTGACCCCGGATAAGTGGAAGAAAACGGATGGATGGAGATAAAATGTGACATGTAGATTACATCAATTTTCTTTTATTCAGTAAGTTCCTGATATAGCTAACGGTTAACACCTAGTTTATCTCAAAATGAACATGCATAGGATATGACAGCTACTCACTTTTGTATTTTGCAGAGATGCCGAGTCATTCGCTCCGAGAAAACAACATCTTTGTTGACGATGGTAGGCTCCATTGATGGGCCGGAGCACTGGAAAAACAACAACAGTAAAACATGCCTGCACACGTGACTGACTGAAATTTGAGAGAAAATGTAAATTGTTGTAATTATACAAACCACCACAATCTCTCCGATGTACTCGAAGGCACAATGTGCAACGCAGCCATACTGGATAGTGTAGCCTACAAACCCCAATGCCTTCCCGAGCACACGGCGGAACATCTCCACCTACAGAGCAAAACGCGAGACATCAAAACTTTCAAAACTCATAAAAATTACAAAACTAAATCAGTTTTTAACAGTAAAACGTCTAAACAGCCCGAGGTCAGTGTAGCATTTACGTCAGGCTTATGTCGACTTTCAAAAGGCACAAGCCATTTGGGGCTTTAATTTCTTAAGGGTGTAGACAAGGTTGTCACAGTTGGCTAAGATGGCACGTTCCCTGGTGTTTCATTCTCAGAAGCCAGTTCACACCACAAAACTGCCCCGAACCTTGACCCAGTGTATGACAGACCAATCAACACCTTGAGCTCAGGTGATGGACAAAACACAGAAGCTGTGACACTTGCACACAAGGCACCTGTGCACCGTGGCCGTCACACCGTCACTAGCACAAGCAATGTTTAGAGCCGTTATCAGCTTCTCTCAGGAACACACGGAGCCATCAGTTCGCCCTGAAAAACACTGACATGAACACGCACAAGATATATGTGGCTTGTGAGCAAACACCTCAGTCACACTTAGCGTATTGACTTTTACTCAAGCTGCTGCATGGACAGAGGGCAAAGACCATTTGTACACAAGTCATGCACCGTGCATATACACTCCACCTCTACCTCTACAGATAAAACAAGAGAAGAATGGCCACAGCTTGGCTTGAAGCTTTGTGTACTCTTCAAACAATTTCAGCGTAGGCCGCTCTCCTGCCAGTACACCACAGGGTAAAGAAATCTTTTTTTTCTCCATCACTCTGGCTCCTTCTGTCTCATTCCCCAATGTCTTCGTCCCCTCCCAGGGTATTATTAACCAAAGCAAGCAGAGCGGAAACCAAAGCCCCAAATCCTCAGAGCTCAGGGAATGACTTCCCAAAGATGGACACGGATTAGACCCCCAATTTCTCCTTTGCCCGGCCACCGCCACCCCACTCTCTCCCCATGCTCCCAACAGACCGAGCGTCAGGTGGCTCTCCCAGCCCTGCCAACGGTGTTACCCGTAATCCCATTACCCCCACTCAAATATTCGAACACACACACACACAAAAACATACACACATTGCTTTCTCGTTCATGCCAACTTCATTCTACCTATTAAGCCTTCAGCCTATTATTTTATCCCTACAATTGCTGCGGTCCATTTGCTGGCCTTTCTGATCCAAAATGTCCAGCCTCAAAAACTCCTCATATACCTGGACTGCATTCCTGCTTGGGATTTCTCATCCTCCTTGGCAATGTGCTCTTTGCAAATATGTAGCTAAATCAGTGAAAAGGGGCTAAATATACAAAACCATGAGACTACCTATACAATACTGTATACTTGGCCAAGAATTGTTCTCCCCTTTGTCCCTGGGAAGATTTTTCGACAAGATTTTGGTCTGTTGGATTTGTGGTCCATTCATTAAGAAGAATATTTGTAAGCTCAGAGCTCTTTATGATGGCTGAAAGTTTCTGGCCCCAAGTCTCCATTTTCCAGTTCCATTTCATGCCAAACGCACATAGATTTGAGGTCAGGGCCAATCACGATGTTCCGCAGTAAACCTGCACTGTATCTTGATGCATGTGGCAGAGCCAGGCTTGATCAGAGAGGGGATTTTCCTAAACTGTTTGCACAAAGTTGAAAGGATAGAATTGTCTAAAATAGGCGCAAATAAGGCAGCAGATTGGCACGGTTATTGACCCAAGTCCACACCATAAATAACTAATAAATAAGGATGTAAAAATGTGGGATAATTGAGGTCAAACATCTGAGAGTTCAAGATGAGAATGGCCTGCCCTGGGGACAAAAGTGGATCGACTCCTCCGGATCCTACAATTTGGACACCAGAGCCTGTGACCAAATTATCAATGTCCGAAATAAGATTACTCCAACCCACTAGTTTAAATGATAAATGGAGTGCACTTATATTGCACTATAGCTACATATAGCTACACCATCACCGATGTCATTCTACAGATGCTCACATTCTCCCATTCATACACCAGTTCGGTACAAAGTTCTTCTGGAATTTATAAAACCAAAATCATCCATAAGACTCTCAGAAAAGTAGGAATTGTTTTAACAGTTAACAGTGCCATGCTGTTAGGCCACTCCTCCTGATGCTTGACACGCTAATCTGTGATGTATAGCTTGGAACACATGCTATGAAGTTTCTGGCAAAATTGTTTTGTTGTTGTTCATGCCTGAAAAGTGTTAGGTTCTCGACCGTATAACACCATTTTCTTTAGAATTCCTCTGTTTGAAAGAAACTTTAAAGGTTCATGTGAATCACAAATCGGCAATACGGCCTCATTTTCAACTCTCTTTGCCACCATCTTTGTCAACTCGCCGCCTCCTCGTGCTTGCATAACGCACACTCAGACATGATCTCACGTAAGCTGTTTCTTCTGCTAGGTTGAGGATCAAAAATGTTTGCTACAGTGGACAGCCTCCCGTACAGCTGCCTTCATAGCAGCGTGTGACCCCCCCTCACTACCACCACTCCTCCTCCATTCCAGTGTGCATTCAGCAAAGGTGGGGATTAAGGGACTTTGCATAACAAGATCACACGGCCAGTGGTTGATATCAAGAGAGTCCATATGCAGTCGCCTGGTTTTCTGAGGCACCCTTTGTCATTGATAGTGTGTGCCGTGTGTGAACGCATGTGATGTGAATGTGCACAGACAATAACGTTGCCTATGTGGCTCATATAATGTGTATATAAGAGCTGCAGTGACTCCTTTGGGATGCAGCACAAGGTGGACAACCACAGGATCTCTATTACCTCTGATTCCCCGGAGTCAGCAAAGCCACACTATGTCTTGCCCCCTAATACCCAACACATATGTGTCAGCGCCGACATTAATCGAATACTGATTTACAGCTGTAAATTAACACAAAGTCGCTCTGCTAATCCAGGATTACACGCTAAACACGTTCATGGGAAAACAAAGAAAGTCAGCGCAGCCCTCACTGCAGAACCATCTGTGGCCACTGGCCTCCCACAGTCATGCCACAGTGCTACAGTGCAGAATAGAGGGGGATCCCGAATGAATAGCTCAACAGCAGCCGGTGACAACACCTTATTGTGTGTTTAACTCTGTTATCCTCTTAGCAAAGAAGCACAAGTGACAAATGACACATAATCATGTGAAGAAAACGCAAATGTGTGAATTTTTTGCTGTCGAAAGTGAGCAAAGAAAATCAGCTGCACCTGTCATCTGGGTTGATATTTGGAACGTCACTATGACATACGTGACAACAAAGCGGAAGTGACATGTCTAATGACAATTCAGGGCCCGACCGATTAATCCGCCAAAAACATTGGCCAAAAGGATATTTGCTGATTGTTATTGCCTTTTTGTACTCTAACCATTCCAAGCATTGGTCTCATTATTTAATACACTGAAATCTACACCTTAAACATGTTTATGTATAAAGAAATGTATTGATGAAGCCAGTCTAATTTGTACAAGCAATACATCGGTGAGCAAAGCAAGATGTGCAAGGAATTGACCTGGATGCCACCACTGCACAACCTAAATTCACATTTTTTTTTAAAAAGAATAACATTACAGTGCAACTGCAACATATATCAAGCCTAAATGTTAAATATGACACATTCAACTACTGGTAACACAAACACATTCGACAAGGATTAACCTCCTTATATGTTCTGCAAACGTTTGCACAATCACGTTCACGTTAAAGAAACTACTAGAGAATGATGTAGCAATAACTGCGATATTGCGATATCAAAATTGCATGCTATCACCGTCATCATTTTCAAGCAGCACATCTCCGTCAAAAAAATATGACTTCGCTCGCAACATCACAAAGATCATTTGCGCCGATGAGCCAATAGGAACACACGACACGCTGCGTGCTGTTTTTGTAATTCAAGATGGTGGAGAGCGGCAAACCAAGTGGCATGGATTTAGCAGAAAATTCCGAGGTTGAAATTGCAAATAAATGCCCTTCCAACTTTTAAATCTGATGTATGTACTTTGTTTGTGCAAATGATAAAAGGGGGAAAAGTCACAGACGATTGGCAGTATGCAAGTACTGCCATGCTACAACAATATTATGTGGTTCATATCGTGATAATATATCGTGAGCATTGGATATCATTAATTCCCTACTTACTGCTAAAGTTTAACTTGATAAGATCATTGATAAGCCTCATCTTGACACGGGTACAGTATATGCTCATATTCATATTGTGATTTATTCTCATAAAGCTATGACATGTATAACAATTGAACTCCCAAGTAATATTTAAACTTTATTCCGGTTGTTACAAACGTATGATTGGATTTCCATTACTTCATTCTTGTAGCATTACTTACTTTCTTTTTCGTGTGACCCCTAACACCTCTCTTTATAAAATGCTACATTAAAATGCTTATTTAATTTAGACATTAATGGGGACATCAGGAAATATTCCAATAGGAATTATAGCTACTGATCTCCAGGGAATGGAAACTGCCATTGGCTGAGTAGTGTTAATTGATATACATGGCCAGTCTATTAGAGCCACAAAGACAATCTCAATCCAAACAGCACACAAGGGCCTAGCGCTGGACTCCTTACACAACTAAATTAGGAAAACATGGGCTGAGAGAGAGCCAGGCAACAGGGGGGCTAAGAGGCTTACAAGCCCCTTGTCAGATATTCTTCTCCCTGAGGATCCCAGATGGAAGGGAGTCTGGAGGAGCAGGCAGCATCAGAGAGGCAACCATTCGCACCTCTGATGTCTTCCTCTGGGCAGCAGAAGGCAGAAGAGGGCGGGGCTTTGGTCCTGTCGCGCAAAGCTTAATTTGATCTTAATGCGGACAATAAAAGGGAGGTGGTTTGGCAATGAGGGGGGGGGGGGGGGGGGGTCTGTTTCAACTATCAGTGCAATCGGAGTTAATCCTGCTGATTTCGACACAGGCACCTGGCTGGATGGAGAGTGACAGATGCGAAAGTCACAGAGTTGTACGTCTAACCCCCATCTCTTCGAGATATGCCTCGTATTCAAGGCTTAATTGAAACCACTGATCTCCATATTGCTCTTTTCATTGTTGCTAACAGCAACACAGGCGTGAAACAGCTGAGCGAGGCTATTTGAGGAGGCGAGGGTTTAAACCTACAATCAATGGGTCAAGCCAGAGCAAATAATAGCCAAGTGATATGAATACAACTGCTATGAAGTGAAAGGAAGTGTGGTTTGACAGAGTCCCCAGCCAATTAAACTGAATGGAAAAAGTAGTCACTAAGCCTTATTGTATTGACCGCAAGCATACATGCGGTGGTGGCCTAGTGCTGAGAGAGCGGATAGATCTTATCTGATGTTGGATCACAGTGACAAAGGCGTTTGTGTTTTGCTTTGACCCGCTCCTGACAAAGACTACTATATTTTAACACTCGCGAATGACAGATAACGCAACCACAACACAAATCATGAAGTTTCCAAAGAGGATTTCCTTTTCCCCCCAAAATTTAAGAAAATAAATGCAGTTTCCACAGTTAATTAAATATCTATAGAGGGTTGAAGCCATTCAGATGATGTGAAGAGGTCAACTATTAAACCTAAATTAGAAGGTACCATCCTGTACATACTGTTCTTTTGTGCTTGGCATATTAGTTTCCTTCCATGGTTACTAACACAAATATGGTGCACGTTGATGATAATCTTGCATTCCTCAAACACAAAAACCTCTGGCAAATGGCAAAGATATAGTGAAGAAACCAAAACAGTAGAACCAGGAAAGGTCTGACATGTTATGACTACTGCTATTATATAGTACGATCAGATACAGCCCCTGGATAACCCTAACAAAAACACAAATGCACACATGTAATCAATGACACATGGAAAAATGCGGTTATTTTTGCACAATTAAACTGCAGCGCTTTCACCACCACACCCACAGCGGTTGGAATTGGATTCAAGAGAATTGGAGAAATTCGTTTACAGACGGCACTGAAAATGTGGAATGAGCACATCACAGGCAACAATGTGTTACATTTATAAGAAAGGTTTAACACAAAATCATGTTTCTATTAAATAAAACATTACATGATGCTAGTTTTGTCATATTTCGTGAGATGTCATTCAAAGTCTTAAATCACAGGCCACTTCCAATCAATAGGATTCCCACTTTAACAATGAGTAATTTTCCTAGACAGTTTAATAATCACTGCTGTGAGTTGTTGTCAAATTAGTCAATGCAGCTTCAGCGGGTCAAGGCAAACAGTAATTACTGTAGTTGGGACAATCAATATAGCCATAAATACTGGAAAACATGAATGAAAACAATTTAGCTTTTGTAGATTTCTGTCAAGAAAAAAAAGAAGTGTTTTTTTGTTTTTGTTTTGTTTTTTGTCCAAGCCCTTATCTATGGAATCCAATTCGTAACAGGTGAAAAAAGGAAGTTAAAATCGCTGCTCGAGTTTTTCATGAGTTTGAAGTCTCATTTAATACACTTGACAAAATTTAACAACACTTTCTGGTGTGTCAAATTTACACAACATATTTATTTTAACTTTACAGGGACTTTATTTGCTACATGACTGCTCCTTTTTTGTAAGTGGCGCATTACATCCAAAAAAAAAGATAGGATAACAAGACATTAAATGGACATAAATCTCAAACCACACCCATACATTGTAATGATGTAATAGCTCTTAACAAGTATTGGACATCAACATCTTTGGAGGGGTTCCTTATAATGACTAAACATAGCTCACTTTCCAGTGTAAATTTTGTTCTTATTTTGTTAACATTAGTCAACATTAGTCAACATTATACCGAGTCGGTTACTGTACTTTTATCTGTATTGGGCATTCTAACATTTGCCAACTCTTTCACCAACTGATTGATGCTTGAGGGAATCCTGCAGCTTTAAATTCATATTCCTGCATGTTGAACTACACAATGCGGGACTTCCTCCTGCTGAGAAGCAGGTCAGTCAGAGCATCTTATTCGTCTCAAATGGGGCTAGTGTCGTCAGTCATGATATATTCCCTTGGTCCTCTGTCAGGACATATAAATCTCAGTGTCGCTGTCAAAACAGCGGGGCTGCCTTTGCTGAGAGCGTTTGTAAAGTGAGCAGTTGGGCAATAGTTTCCTCTGGAGCCTTACAGTATCCTGTGATCTTGTGCTGCCTCTGGCCTCTATTTGACACACAAAGCTATTCTCCAGCTGTCTTAAGGAATACACTCATCACTTGTCACTTATTCAGTGTTAAAAGTGGTCATTAAACCAAGGAAACCCACCTTAACACTCACAGAAATGATTAGCATCGGCTTGTATGACACTCCAAGTTCTTAAAGATGTTCAAGTGCTTCTCTATCGCCAATGAACATTTACCTATATTTACAAATTAAAACTGCACTTTAATTGAACCCATTGTTAGGTACACCAGCAGCATCTAATAAGATCCGATGCAAAAGCTACGTCAATAAACAGTCCTGACTCCTTAGCAAACAAATTAACAGTGGCACTTTTCAGTCAGCACTGACCAACTCCAAGCCCTACAATCCAAATTTGTTGCTCGCTACACTGTTCATTAACATTATTACCATGGCTAAACATAGCTCTTTAACAATACATTTTTAATGTTGTAGTTTATAGTGTTTTACTAGGAGACACTACACTCGTGTATTCCTAATATTTTGACCTTCCAATAGGACTAAAGGATTAAGAAATATTTTTGCTTGAAATAGATAACTCCTTGCTTTCACTGGAGTGCTGCTAGCATTATATATATTTTTTTGTAAATATTTACTTTTTGAAACAGCTTGTGTTTGGAATATTATAGAATGTGCGTATTACTGTCTACTTAAGTAACTGCTTATGGTATATTAATCTTCTTAATTTGATTTCAGACACTCAAACGCAAACCAGATGTTATACTCTGCCCACATATCTACACACAAATGGTAGCGTAACCGATCATTACACTACATATACGGTTCACACTTGATTGTTAAACACTCACTCCAAATCCTCACTTCAGCTGGAATCAGTTCTACAAATCCAATGTTATGATCTGGACCTGTCGAGTCCTGCAGGAGACAAACATTGAGCCGACAAGGTCTTACTTGGGCATAGCGATACGACAGTATACTTAATAAAGAGTTTAATATTTGTAGGCTGCAGGTAAATTAGAGGGAGAAAAGAAAATTCATGTGCCGTAGTGAATGTTAGCTTTGCTCACCTGAATAAACGGAGAGCTTCACTGCTCAGTCCCAGCATTTGTTATCATGGCGCTTCAACCGTCACATTGCAACAAGAGCTCTTCTCATTTGTCGCGAGTACCAACGTCTTTTGTGATTGGACAGCGCGCTCCAAAACACGGAAGCCGTCATCTCGCTTCAGAGCAGTATGGCAGCCTCCGTCAGCAGTGCGTGTAAACCCTCTGTCGAACGTGTGCCGTCGAATACGACGAGTTTTCAAAAGAAGACGAGGAGCAAGTTGTTAAGCATACCTGGCACAAGGCTCTCGGTGCAAAACGGACAGCTTTTGGTTTCGACCGGTGTCACGTCGCTCGACTATCTGCTCGGTCAGTCTGCTGAGATGTCATATGAGCTTGCGCTCCAGCAACACTGAAATCAGCACATGCATGTGTTGCTGTAGTTTTTATTTATTTATTTATTTTTATGTTAGTCGTTCACTTGTCCAATTCAGGTTTAATAGGTAAAACGTCCCGTTTGTGTTCTTTGACACGACATGGACATAGATAGCATTTCATACGTATATGGTGGCTTGCTAGACTATAAATTCAAATATAAACATTTACTATTGATTAATTCGTTACCTAATGGGATTTAATACTAAAATGCAAGCTAATATTTTTTTTTCTAAATTGAACCGAAGCTGTTACATTGTTGATGGTATTTGAAAATTCACAAGAGGCATGCCAAGAAATGGATAATAAAGAACCCCCAGTCCCCGACCACAAATGTAATATTCAATGCAGAAATTCCAGTAGAGGGATGTGTAAATGCCTGCTATTTAATTAAGAGTTTAAGAGATTGTTTGATCATTCATATTTTATTCAAATTGTGACTGATTAAAGCTAATATACATATTTTAACAACTTTAAACCTAATTTTGCACCCCATATAAATAATTTGGATGCCTCTCATGTCAAGAACCTTTTTGAAACTGAGAGCTACTTCTTGGTTACTGATTAATCTGAACGGCTACCAATTTTATACCCACTTCTGAAATACCCAATTTGGTCAAACGGCCTTTAATAATCATTTTTTATGTCATTAACAAGCTAATATCGGTTTAGGAAGACCCTTGTTGTGGCTATTACAAAACCAAGAGGGGTAAATAAGAGTAGAAATACATGTCTCTGTTTTGTAATGCATGAGAGACTGAATGAAAGATAATCGAAATATAATAAGGAGCATTTATTATGTTGCACTTATTCTTTGTTTGTTTGCTTTTTTTAACAGGTGGTGGTCTAGCAGTTGGAACAGTGCTTCTCATAGGTGAGACTCTATGTCAATCTTATTAACGCCTTAGCTGATTATTGTGTTCTGGCATAATTATTGACCATACTTATGACTTCCTGTTCAATGACATATCTTAGGCGGATAGTTGAAGTCAAGAAGTACACATTTCTTGATGAGGTTTGCTCAATTTTGTTAGATGAACAGAATTAAATGGGTGGGAGCAAGGCAAATGTAGCTGTGTAAAGCACAGTGTCCAAACTATGGTTCGAGGGCCATTTGTGGCCCGTTATCTATTCTTTTAGTGGCCCGCAGCATGTACTAACAATTTTTTTTACATGACCTACAATGCTATTAAAAAAAATATATATATATATATATATATATATATATATATATATATATATATATATATATATATATATATATATATATATATTATATTATACTTGGTCCTCAAGTATAATAGATTCCTCTTGCTTTTGTTCTGAATGTGGAGATGAGATTCAAATGATGCACAGTGAAGGGAGGGGCGGATCTATTCTAATGGGATACAGGGCCACTCCGAAATCCTTAAACAAAAAGCATAATATTTTGCCATTGCTTCAACTGTTCTTTGTAGTTGAGAGGCTTCATCTAAGCCTTTTGTATAAAAACATAAAAAACATACAAATACGTCTTTGGGGCACAATACATTTAAAATGGAACATTTATACGTTTTTGGGAGCAAATGAGTTCATCAGCTTCAACCTTTTTTCAGGGAATCAGATGCTATTGATAATTTTACGTTGAATGTTCATACGCACTGCCTCATATAATGAAAGAAAAGGAATTTTGAGTCGTGTGTTGTTTTCAGGTTACATAGCTTTGCAAACAGAAAATGCAAACTGTTGAAAAGTGCTTTCATATGAATGATTAAAATGGCAGTCTATGAAAACTCTCACATCGCATAAGAGTAAGAATAGGTCCAAAGCTTTTTGGTACTCAATGATTGAGTCTCAGTTTTGCTCTTGAATGTATTGAATGAGACACAAAATACTCAATTTGCCTCGCAAACTGAGAAGCGAAACCGCTTATTTTGAGCTTTGTTATATCTTTAGTGGTCCAGCAGGTCCTTTGTCATCTTTTTTTTTCTGTGGAACGGGAATAAGACGAATAACCTGGTTCTTTTTCACTTGGATTCCAGGTAACCTTTAATAAATATGCTCCCCGAGCAGATGTGCTTTTTAGAATCAAAGCACGTGTATTGTTGAAACGAAAATGTCTTCCTGTGGATCATTATTATCAACATTCAAAATAGACAAGGCTGTGCGCGCTAATAGACACTAAGGTTAGCATATTCTTGTTTTCACTTGAAGCTGCAAATGTGTGTATCCAAGACCTATACCAAACTGATGATATTGCTTTGCCCTTTAATTCATCCCCCCAATCGATGCAGGAGTCGATGATTACACACTAATGCGTTCTTCCCTTCCATTTTGTGAATCAATGCACGGTTGGTTTCATCTGGTAATGAGAGACACAGTAAAGGTGAAATGTGTGTGTGTGTGTGTATGTGTTCTGTTTGTCTCTAAAAGAGCTGTGTGTGTGCATCTGTTTTGCTTAGTGTATTGTGTGCGTGTGTGTGTGTGTGTTCAGAGGGAGTTTGGAGTGTGTGTTTGTTTATGTTTGTTTCAGGCAGTCGTCTCCTACAGTCTGCCCCTTGAGCTCTGATGGCCTGTTTGTGAGAGTCAGACATAAAATTATCAGACCGCTCTTGTCTGCCTTTGAAGTGTCTTGAGCTGTCTGTCCAGATTTGTCAACTTGGGGAGGGGAGGGAGGGGGGGTGCAGTATGGCTGCTGTCTGAGGATCTCGCATCTCTTAGAGCCCTCTGTAAGAGGAGGAACAAAGCTCTTATGTGTGCTCTTTTACTACATCAGCATTTGTTGAGGATTTGCTTATGCGCAGGACGGCCGTTAAGTTATTTTGCGTGTCTCTGAAAATTTTTGGGGGGCAAGCGGAAAATATTTGTGAAGGTAGAATCTTGAGGGACAATAAAGCTTGAAGGGTGTCTCTCGTCTTGTTGCTGCCTGTTTGCTCAGCTCTGCTCCACAACATGATTATTCCACAAGAGGACACTGCAGCAAATGTTGTCAACACACAATTATGAAGAGCCTGCCTCCCCTAAGCTACTTTTTTTTTTTTTTTTTTTTAACTTACGGTACTTTTACATTTCACAGTTTAGTCTTTATTTAAAAAAAAAATAAAAAAATCCTATTAGTTCGTCAAGATGCACTTTTAAAATATGCTACACCCAGTTGGCGATTAACAGGCCATTGATATGTTCGATACCACTTTTTCTTCCCACACCAATACCAGCATGAATACTCAACTCGAGTAGTCGCAGATACCAAGTACCGATACCGCTAGTACTTTCGATGCATAACATATGCCCAAAACAATGACAGATCATTTTACAGAAAGACCTATATCCCAGTATAGCATTTTCGCTTAAAATTGCATGCCCCTCCATGTTAAAAAACTGGCAATAAGTTGAAACTGGGAAAAAAAAGAGAAGTGAAACTGAAAACCTGTGACACTCGTGGGCTGTTTGGGGGGGAGAAAGCGTAAAAAAAAACAAAAAAACTGCAGATTGGCATTGAAAAAAACAATCCAAAAAAAATGGTTAAAGAAGATAGTGGTTTTTTTTATGTTTGTATTTTATTTTTCAATACAACCTTTTACAATGCCAATCCTTGTTTCAATGTCAATGCAGCTTTTTCCACAATGACATTTATGTTTTTTCAATACCAAATCTTATTGTCAGTGTTGTGGCTCCATACAAGTGTGAAGTACTATCATATTGTGAAATGGCAAAAATAAAAAAGAATACAATATTGGATAGTGCAAAAAAAAAAAAGAAAAAACGTAACCTTTTGAGGAAAAAGTCCTGTTTTTCTTTGATATTTTCATATTACTCCATTATCCATATAAAGCCTACATTTATTGTATGAATATCAAAATGCTCACAAAAGCTAATGTTTATGATGAAGTTTAACTTGACAAGATCCTCAGCACTACTTTGTAATAAATCAGATATACAGTATAGTACATTTATGCTCATAATATTTTGGGCTAAAAATGTGTGGATTGCTTTAGGACAGTATATGATCAAAAAATTAAAAACAAAAATGTAAATGTATAGTTATCAGTTATACTGTAATATCACATTGAGGTCTTGGAAGTGGGAAAACACAATGACCTAGATATTTTCTCTCCTCCTTCCGCGGCTTCAGCTAATATGATTCAGGAGTCTTGCACTCCCCCTGGTTGAAAGCAAATAAGCTGGAGGCCTTCCCCACTTTACCAAACCTTTGTCACCATAAGCAAAAAGGGGGTGGGGGAGTCAAAATCATCCCATAACTATCCAGATCGACTGATCTACCTTGAAGATATGACTTTGCCCCCCACCCCCCCTGTTGCTCCATACCCTGAACCGCTAGCCCCACCCTTTACCCCCCGCCTCTGCAGCCTAATGACTCCTGGAGGTTCCATTTGTAAGGCTCCCATAGAAACACAGCCACAATAGGCCCCATCTTGAGAGGGCCCATCTGGGAGTCTTTGTGGGGCCTGCTGAAAGCCACAAAGGCCTGCTGACCTAGAAAGCCATCAATAAGTGAACAGGGAGCCCCGCCGACAACAAATTGAAGAGCCGTGGAATTTCCTGGGCCATCCCCGGTCCGTAGGTGAGGACATAGACTGGGTACGTGGGAGGCGGAATTCCCCGGATGCTGGAGGATGACACATCAGGATGTCATTCCCAAGCTGTCGACTGCATGCCCGTTACCTTTAACTGTCACTGCCGCCTTTTGTCCGCCTGCCCACTTGTTGTCATTGTTTGGAGAAGCCTATGAAATCTTTACAAAATGCTGATTGTGACAGGAAGCAGCTGTGGCATGCTGGGCAGAGTTATGTGTCCTGCTTGGGGGGTGTCACGGTGATGATTCTTTTCGCTTTGTTTTGTTTATTTGGTTTGTAGTGTGGAATGGCCTGGTGGCCACTTTGTGTTTAATAAGCAAGTGTACCTATGGGACTCATTTGGTAGACCAAATGATGTTTATTGAAAAATTGATGGCTTGCATTCAGAGGAGTGCTCAAACGCAGATCTCCAAGAGCAGACTGTTGTCTGCTTGCCAGTAGGGCGGTAATCACACGGAGAGAGGCGAGGTTTTACTGAACGTTTTACTTCCGCGTTAGAAAACTAACTAGCAAAACGCCTAATATTTCATAAAAATGTACAGCACCATGGTCATCATGATCATTGTTTTCCGTAAAAGCAGAAGTTTGCGAATGTCTTATTTTGATAGCAGCCAAATATAATCAGTCAGCTTTCATGGAGGACTACAGAAATCAGAATATCTTCTATTAAAGGACTAAAATTCAGACAATTTAAAATAATAATTGATTATCAATATATTGACTTGACTCTGCTATTTAACAAGGGTCCTCACAGCTTTCAGAACTACCTCTCAAGTTGGGACCTTTATAGACCACGTAAATTGGGTCGTTCGAAGGGTGCAGCCCCTGCGACCACACATTCCTTCAAATACACTTCATGTGAGTTATATGTCAGATGCCATTACCAAGGACCACGCTTCCTCTGCCTCCTGCTCACTGTTTACCTACCTGCCAACTAGGGTACCTATGGAAAGCCTCAGGTGAAGACAGTGAGGTGTGAGTATGGCTGAGTCCTTGCCAAAACCTTGACAAGAGAGTTGAAATAAAATGCACACTGTGTGATCATCACATCACGCAGTAACACCTACAGTGGGTCATTGTGCCACATCGAGTGCCGTCGATGTTCCTAAGTTAGCCAAATCCTTACACCAATTATAGTCAGACACCGTGATGTGGTCATGAAGTGCTGAACTCAAAGATGTGACATGAAGGAACGGTCAGAATAGACAGACAAGATCCTGTATACGCTATGATCGACTCCTTGTTTAAGTTACATGACATGAAGGTGAGATGTCGGAATCGTTTCCTTGGAGTCTGTAGTCATTCACTTCATTTTTTTTCTTTCCAATGTACCTGATATTTTAACTTTTTGTGTATCACTGTAATGGCATATGATTTTTGTGAGTTTTTTTTTTTTTTGTTTTCTGTTGGAAATAAACTAACCAAGCGCACATCTGAAATGTTGCCAACCCTTGTTTCTTTTCACCAGAGGAGGACCGTTATGATAGCTACTCTCGTATGATCCTAAAATACTTCCTGGCAGAAGGAGTGGTGTGTCAACATGAACTCTTCCTAGCGGCGGCGCAAGATCACCCGAATGACATCTTCCAGGTATATGAGCGCAATTGGTGTCGGTTTCTGTTTTGGCTGGAAAGTCCATGTAAACAAAACAAATCCGCTCTATTTGCCATATATTAAAAAGGCCAAACATAATCTTCAATCACACGCAGTTTTAAAGTCAATCCGTCAGCTGTCAGTGTACAGTTTAAACAATAATGAAGGAACACAGTCCTCGAGATGTGTCCAGGTCAGCGGGGGTATTGCAAAGGTCGCGGGTGGCACGGTTGTGCCATTGTTTAACTGTTTCCCGATGCATTGCTGTGTGAAGAGGCCTGCAGTCCCAGAAGCTAACTGCCAGCCAAAATATGGGAGGTGGGCCTCTCTCGCACTGATTGATAGTGGGAGGGGTCACAGCCTCACCCTCTCTTTACATATCAAAGGTTTATTAAGACAGGGGCACTCTCAATGGGGATATATCAACATTATTTAGTGTTTTCACCGCTATAAACAGTTAGCCAATTCTCAATGCTGAGGTGGACATTAATGCAAAATCATGATGGAATTTGGGATAAAATTGAACACCATCTTAATTCATTGTCCCAATTCCTTCCTTAGGATTTATTTTATTTATTTATTTATTTTTTTAAACCTGGATGTTATTTACTCCCATGTTTTATTTAGGATCATATGTTAATGCTAATTATTAATACACTACAATTGATAATTGTCAGTTGCTACAACAATATTTGTCTTTCTTATATGTATACACTTGTATTTGTTTAGAAACCAAGATAAAAGAGTTTCATGTTTCTGTGTGTTATTCTCTAACTCAACTTTTCTCATTCTCTAACTCAATTTTACAGCTATTTTGTTTTTGAATAAAGAAAATGCCACATCACTGCATTTCTTGCATTGAGCAGTCTATAAATGTTGACCCAATTTCACAGCCATAAGCCATAATTAAAAAATAAATAAGTAAATAAAAACAATAAATCCAACATTCAGAGGCTGTGACCTGCCAAATGTAATGACTTGAATATAAGCTGTTAGTGGCTCAAACGACTTAAATATCAGTCAGATCCGACATCTTTTAGGAATCCAAAGGAACAAATTGTAATAGGATCGTACATAAGCCTATCAAATTACCACCTGCTCCGGGGAGATTTGACAGAGATATAAGCCTCTGGAGCACGTTAAATAGGATTTGCAATGTTAAATTCAAATTGCTGTCAAATGTGCAATCAATATCAGAATTTTAGGGCTGCCACACACTGTGTGATGCTTCCGAATCCGGCTAAGACCCAACCATCAAAAAAACAAAAAACAAAAACAAAATGACAGTTGGCCTCTCGCTTCCGCACAATGGATGGTTTAGCATAGGAACTTCTTACGATGTCCCATATGACTTTTTTTTTTTATTTTTTTTTTAAATCCATTAAACTCATTCACTGCCAGTCATTATAGAAAATTTTTACATTTCCAATACTCACGTGATATTACATTCAATAATTATATATAAACCGAATCTACCAAATAACAGAATAGACTCCCTACTTTTTGTCCCGTCCCGTTCTTTTATAATTGACAGCAGAAAAATGTAGGTTTGCCAAAATACAGCCATTTCTCCCATGGACTCTGAAACTGTGTTTATTTCCTATAAAATG
This sequence comes from Festucalex cinctus, assembly GCF_051991245.1. Taxonomy (NCBI): domain Eukaryota; kingdom Metazoa; phylum Chordata; class Actinopteri; order Syngnathiformes; family Syngnathidae; genus Festucalex; species Festucalex cinctus. The sequence goes on from NC_135414.1 coordinate 27,289,609, forward strand.
GGGCAATGATGTCATCTACCGGTGGTTGGGCATCAGTAAAGTTGTTTCCAAGTTTGATATTTACAGTGGAGCATGCTCAGATTCGCCCCCATTTAGCACCGCTCTAAAAAATACAATTGACAAGTATACTTGTCAAAGGCAGTGAATGAGTTAAAAAATGGAATGCAGGTTACTACAGAAAAAGTATATGGACAAGAATAGAGATGGAAAAAATGGGGATGTCAGAAATTGATTTTTTGCCTATTTGAAAGCTTCTGTGCATTTTGATTGTGGATATCAAATGATTTGATTGGCTTCTTCGGTCTTAAAGAGCCTGAGTCCTGCAGGTTTTAGATATTTCCGTCAGCCAACACAGCTGATTCATTTAATCAGCTCATCAGCAAGCTCTGCAGAATGATCCTGATCTTTAGAATCAGCTGTGTATAGCAGGACGGAAACATGTAAAACCTGCAAGACTCTGGCCCTCAAGAACCATGAGTGAGGCAGCCAATATGCGACATCGCAGGTAGGGTTTTACACAAAAAACATAATCAGTGTTTGACTTGGGAGCGCAGGATTGTAAATATTACACTGTATTAACAATTTAAAAAAAAAAAAAAAAAACTCGACATATCACACCTAAATGGATATCCTGAAATGTGTGATTGCGGGGGGAAAAAACAACAACAACATTTCAACATTAACTTAACATCTACTCTTCATGGCTGTGCACAGGAGCTTCCTGATCCTATTTTAGATGATGTTGTCATGCACCAACCCGCGGAGCAGCCTCGACTCTCTTGTGAGCCTCAGGGCAGTTTAGATGCCATGAAGATTGCCTGGCGTTATCAGAATCTCCCAAAAGTACAGGTAATCTGATAATGCAGTGTATTTTTGTGGTTATATATACTGTACATTTTACTGGTTGCACTATCAATGTTATATTTCAGATTATGATTTGAGACTTTCTGAATCTGGACATGGTGTTTGTTTGTTTTTTTTGTTTAGTTTTTTTTTTTTTTTTTTTACAATTGTCTCCACCACTAAATCCATGAGTATTCTGGATTTCTTTGTGGAGTGAATGAGGCCTCAGCCTCTCTTTTCAGAGCTGGAGCAGATTACTCACACTTAGCTGGCAATAGGTAGGCTTTTCACTGGTCCCCAGCCCTCATACACACACGCCTGCACCCCTGCTTAGCCTGGGAAACAAGAGTACTTTGCAGCCTGCGCATTGACATGTCTGCTCGCTCAACCCTACGACCCAGACCTGCGCCTCTGTCTTCTCCCAAATCCCTGCCTTTCCCCCTGCTAGGGTCGGCAGGCCTACGCGCTTTCTTCCGCTTTGAGTAGAGGTGACCCCCCCCTCTCTGTTATATTGCGCTGCTCTCTCCCCCCTTTTGGTCGATAATCCATATCGCTATGTGGATTAGCAACACCGCAGTGTATCCCTGGGGATCCTCTCCCTCTTTCTCTCGCCCTGGAAACTTCTTTATATCTGTGTCCTTTCGTCACCTCTCCCCCTTCCCCTGTAAAATCGTCTTTACAAACCACTGGTAAGCCCCACCAGAGGATTTGCATCCCAAATTCACCCCCAGAGTCAACGCTTACGTTCCCCTTACACACACCTCTCCCGGCAAATGCCTACTGTGTCTCGTTCCCGATGAAGACATCAGATCAAAGGTGAGGCTGTCAGGGCGGGGAAGGAACGCTAAGCGGGTTGCCCGGCTCACAAAAAGAAGATGAGCCCCTGAGCCCCCCTCCTGCCCCGCTGACCTCCTCGTCCCCGCTAGGAGAAGGACACACCGGGGGCCCTAATCCAGATTAGGAGTAGATTAAGGGTGCCTCTAACAATGGAATCCCTGGTTTCACTGAGAGAGAGGAGCTCAAACTCTCTCTTTCAGCTGCAGGAAAACATCCGCCTTCCCCTGCGTCCCTGACACGTTTTCTTTCAAAGCCAGAAGTGGACATTTATGTGAAGAAATGATTAGGAGCGAGTTGCTGGTGGTTGTTTAACTTCTCGGTTGCAGCAATGTTGAGGAATGACCCATAAACAATGCAATTGCATTACCATGCTGTTGTGGAGCACCCTTATTTAACATATTAGAAAAACAAATATGACTATTTTCTCATGTAATCCTCTTTTGCATTTGATAAAAATGTGTTGTTGAAAGAAGGCGGCTAGCTGTGGTTGACGGTTTTCATTTGGAATTTGTGTACGGTGCGTCACACTGTCGTCTTCTGTCTGCAGTGCCGATGCAGGACATATGATTTTTTTTCATATGTGGAAAACAAGTCACGTTATTTTACAGCGTCTTTCCAATATGTGGATTTCTAGCAGTGCAATTTTGGCCAAAGTAGTATCTCAGTACTGTATCTTCATTTTGGATTTTTTTTTTTTCCTTCTAATCGTCAATGAAAGTGTACTGTATTTGAATGCATAAGAAAATTATGAATATGGACACGGTGTTCATTTTTACATTTTATTCTAAGAAATACTTTTTAAAAACTCTTAACTGTCTTTAGAGTCCTATTGTCTCAACATTATACTTTTTTTTTTTTTTTTCCCCCGCCCTCAGAGTGGTCTTGCATCCTCGTCTCGGTTCGGCCACTATTATGACGTTTCCAAAACAATGGAGCCAGAAATCCGCCAGGCAGCCAAGTGCCACCACTTCTACCTTCCAGAACATCCCAGCCACACATCAGCCACACACAGGTAAAGCAACACGACATCGTCCGCAGAACACTAGCAAACCAATGAGACACCATCCTGAGAACACATGCAAAATACGCGCGGCATTGTCGACAAAATGCATTTATACAACAAAGACGTTGCTATAGAGAACTCGTGAGTAAGCATGGCATTGTTTGCACACTAGAAGCAAACCAGGTATGTCAGCAGACCAAAGTAATAAAGCCTTTAATTTGGAAACCTAGAAGAAGAAAAAAAGGTGTTTGGTTTTAAAAGAGTTTAATTTTACTTCAGTGAAACCCATTTTATGGTGGGGCATACATTCTAGACCCACCCACAATAGGTGAAAATCTGAGACTATATTTAAAAAAAAAAAAAAAAAAAAAAGAGGGGTTATAGGTAGCATTCTCAAATTCTATCACATTTTAAACACTAAAACATTTTATGCATAAAATATATAGAAAATACTAGGGATGCTTTATACTACTTTTTTTTTTTTTTTCAGACTAATACGAGTACCGTATTTTCTGGACTATAAGTCACACTTTTTTTCATCGGTTTGCCGTTCCTGCGACTTGTACAGTACATAAAAAATATATACTGGGGGTTAGAGGTAGGCTACTGATACCTTGAAATAGCGCCGGGTATCAGCCCGTTTCCGATACCTGGTATTAGTACTCGCTCATCTCTAGAAAATACTGTATGGCAGCCACTTTGTTGTGTTGCAGTAATGTGCTTTATTGTTCTCCCGACATTGAATAAACAACTTAAAAAAATCTATCTGTCACAGTGTCTCTCCTTTCCGACATGTGAGGGTATAACAGTAAGTATTCGGTGTAAACCACCACCACCAAAAAAAAAAAAAGGCCACCCTTCAAGTCCCACTGCAGACAAAAATGGCAACACGTTTTTGGAGAGATTCGACACCCGCTCCCTGACTACTGCCGAGGTGCCCTTGAGCATGGCAATGCCACCACCCCTAAATCTGAAGGGGTGCAACACTGTTTGTACACAAATATACTGTACAGCAAGTTGAGGGAATATAATAAGTATTATAATGAAAAAAAAAAAATCACTAATTGGGATTATTGCTTACATTGGCAAAAAATAAAGCGTCCTAGGTCTGCATGCTAATGCATTGAGGGATTATTGCCGTTTTAGCAGCTGAAACAAATGAATAAAAATCTGCCCTAAGTAGCTTTGCCACTGGCCTAAAAGGTTCGGCCTCTCGGAAAAGTTGTGTATGCCTATTCAAATAAGGGTCGTGTTTGCTCAGCAAACTGTTTGATTTCGCCCGCGTTGAGTGTACTTAGGGTTCAGAGGTCATGCAGACTCTTTACTCAGAGAGTGCTGCTGAGCACACAAGGGCACACGAAGAGGCACACTCACTCGCTGGGTAAATACAGCAATCTGGAGCACAGAGGATGAGGAGGCGGCTTTATAGAGTCTCTCTTTATTTTGGCAAACACATCACCAGTGCAAATACATTAAATGTTGCGGGTACACATTTGAACCGACAAAGTGCACCGCATAGGTTAACATAAATATTACGAAATCAATAAATAATAAATAATGTCTTCTCGTTATTACATTTCCGTGTGGTTGTCTTTGGGGCATCTCTGTGGGTTTGATCATCAAGACATTTAAACGGCAGGAAGCTACACCTGCACAGCACCATTGTGCCCGCAGCCCCGCCCCGTCACCGCTGCACATACATAGACACGCGCATTACACGCACACGCATGTGCCAGACGAACTCGAAGCAGGCTTCTCCCCCTTGCACGTGTCCACAGCCCCATGTCGCTACCCTAGCTGTTAAATTGCTCCGTTTCACTTGAAGGCATAATTGGCACAAATTGCTCTCTAGGTGATACAGATCCTGTTGTTTAAGACTAAGCATCCCCCCCCCCGTTCCCCTTCAAGATAGAGGAGCATCGAGATAAAGAAGCTTCCCCGTGTATGATCCTAATTAGCCGACGCGCTAGCCCCTGTAGCTAAGCACCTAGACCTTATTGGTACCTAAATGAGGGGTGCTCAGTAGGGGCAGCTGACATACAATGACGTCCAACACAATGGCTGCCAAGCAGAGACAACCTTTCACTCAAGTGCTTGTCAAACCATCCTCCCCCAACCCCTTCCTCCGAGCAGGGGCATGGGCAGAGAGGCCTGGGAGGGTAGGTGTCCCTCTTTCACCAAAACCAGCTCTATCATTAGTCCCAGCGGGGTCAGGAGGCACCATTGTTGCGCTGAATAAATGAAATGGAGTACATGGATATACTTGGCACAAGTGTAATCGACACAAGTGTGTATTACTTTTCCTAATGCGGGGGCTATTGATGTGTGACCGATATACGCGTATCAGCTCTTCGCAGCCCGCGGGTCAAATTGATAAGTGACACTGCAGCCCACTGTGACTCAGTGCAGACTGGTCATTAAAAATGGCAGGGCGTTCTTATTAAGTGGAGGGCCTTGTGTAAAAAAAGACGGGGTTAACATTCCTATTGGCCGCCCAATAAGCACGAACGGCGGTGTGTGCGCTTTGTCAGTGGTGCAGATGTTACCCTTGATTAAACACCAAAATGCTGTCCAATCTTAGTATTAGATTTCAGCATAAGCACATCTCATACGTCTGTCTTGTCTGTGTGTCTAGGCACGATCGAAACCTCGGGGGAGCTGACAGAGAACCAGTCATGTTGTAATTTAATCAAGCAAATAAATTAATTGGATCTCTTGATAGTGGCTCCAGAAAAGCACAGTCAGGAGTAGCATGCTGCAATCATAGCGGATTAATCCACCACGCTGATAGGCTTGGCCCAGTTTTATCAAGATTGTGTCAATTAATAAGAGCTTTTTCCTTTCTGTCTCGTCTCCACTTTCTGCTCTTTATTTCCAGTCCCGTGCTTGAATCCTATGCTGCGTTGCTGAAATCCATTGAAGAGGTCATATGCAGGGAGGGCTTCAATGTGGCAGCAGCGCCCATGGTAAGAGGCAGAATAGAAAGGCCACTTTCCATAGTGGCATGAAATCATGTGTGTTTGATGATTTGAAATCCACTTTTTGCAATCAGATTTTTTGATTTTGAATATCCGTTATTTAGATTTAGTGCACGGAAAAAAAACACCTTGGTTTTTTAGCCCTTTTTCATAATTCAAACTAAATGATATATTGAATAATTATTTCACTCAAAGCTCCTTTTTAAAATAATTTGTGTTGTAACTCAACCATGAAATTATCCTGATCCATTGACAAAAGTTCTTTGATTAACTTTTTTTTATTTTATTTTTTTATTTTATTTTATACAATTTGGAACGTAACATTGCAGTAAACTTTGTCATCATGGGACATGGGCTGCACGTGTGCATTTTGCCTGCATTCATTTTTGGTAAAGATCAAATCTTGCCACACCTGCTAGTAAAAATGTGTTTGAATTGTAAATTCACATTAGTTTATGTATACTTTTTTTACCAGGAGTATCTAGCGCCACTCAACTCCCTGGCCAAAGTTCATGCTAGTCAATTCTCTTCCAACACAATTTCAGGGGTCTTTTGTGAAACGTGAGATGGGGGAAGCAACAGAACTGTGAGCCTGGCTGTTATTATTTAAATGTCCTATATGGTCGGCAGCCTCTTGCCCTTGGCTGTACTTTACTGGAACGGTTCCCGCAATGTTTCTATAGGCTAAAGTATAGGAGTTAATTCTGGGCTCTCTTTCTGATGTTGCCACAGCAACGTTCATGTTACCAAAGTTCTCCCCCCGTTGCGCTCCAGTCATCAAATTAGAGTCTCATTTGATGCTCTGAGTTTGCATGGTAACAAAGAGAGGGCATATCTAATTATGACAAGTACCCACATACACATATAAAGCTTACGGTAAGACAGGAAGCATTTATTTGTTTTTGTGTAGTTTCCGGTGTCCCTCCGCAGGGAAACTGTGAGCCAACTGTGAAAAAACGCAAACAATAAGGTTTATTTTCCTTAGATTCCTGCGATAGTTCTCCTTAACGAATCTTAGGTCACACTATAAGGAGAGGAAGTGATGGCAAGTGGGGTGGAGGCAATTTTGGGAGGGTCTACATAATAGGAGAGGAGGGCTGAAGCGGGCAAGGAGAAGCGTAAAAAGAAAAAGCGAGCAGATTTAAGCCGGGCTTCGTAAATAACTCGTGGCTCTCACCTCAATAATCAGGAGACATCTCGAAGAAACCCCAAATAAAAGGCAATTGTACTAAAGGTTAAAACCCTCTCACAGTTTTGGACAAGCTCCTCCATTCTCTCACTTTCCGTGATATATATCCCACTGCTATTTTTCTCCGTCTTCATAGGAGTGGGATAGCGTTGATCCCTTGTTTTGGGGTGGGGTGTTTCAAGGGAAGTCATTCCAGCCTCACCAAGGCCCCCTTGGCCGTCGAGCCTGGCTTTGGTGCCAAGAATGTGCTGGGGTTTCTGGGTGGCGGCCATATTGGAAGCCTGTCTGACAGGTCCATTGTGCGTGTGTCAGATGGCCTCTGTGATTGGGCAGTTGTGTCCACTCATGTTTGGGCACTGTATTGCGATCGTCTGTACTGCTGAGCCGACTGTCCAGACTCATATGGAGTTTGGGAGTACAACCCAAAACACAGCACCTATAATTAAAAACGACAAGCTGTTACTCCTCGTATATACTGTGTGAACTTGGAATTGAATCAGTATTGTTATTTTGTTCATCTGCTGACTTGGTGATGTTTTAATCATCATTTATGAGGAGCGTTAAACAAAAAATGACAGATTTCTATTCAATTTTGTGGAAGGAACTTGGGCCAAAGAAGAATGTGTTTGTTAAAATTGGCTACAACTCTGGGTATTATTCGTAAATGTTAATAATTACAATTCAAGCATATGTAATTGGTAAGCTTCTACAAACGTTTTGAATATTGTGTTTTGATTTATTTGTAGCAAAGAATGTACACTTGCTTACAGAAGTATTGCAACAGTCAATTCTCTCATTTGTTGCTGTAGACTGACAACATCAATCAAAAGTTGAACATATGAGTTAAGATCAATAAATATTTCAGCTTTCATTTTCAGATATTTACATCTGTATCTGACAAGGCACTTTGAAGAAAGCCGTATTTGTAAGAGCACCAAAAATATCAAAACATCAAAAATATTGTCATAGATACTCAAAATAGAGTTAAGGGAACGTAAGTTGTAATTTTCCTTCAAAATTAGCTGCAATAAGCCTCATAGTCAGTCTCCAGCCTTAAACCATATAGAGCATGCGTTTTAACTACTAAAGGGAGGGAAAGAAAGGAATAACCCTGAAAACCAAAACAACTAAAATAGTCTTTGTGAAATCCTTATATGTCAAGTCTACAGCAAACATAAAGCCACTGACCTCCCTGTTCAGTTACTTTCAGAAGGTTGTGTAATATTAATTAGTGTTTTTTCTTTTATTTTTGTTTTGCCAATTTTAGACAAAGTCACGGAACATCCTGCGTATCGGGCTTCACTCCCTCGGTTCGCCCCTGTGGGACGATGACCTGTGTTGCCAGAGCAACCCAAAAAAAAGCCACGCCCTCACTACCTTTCTCTATGGGCTGCGGGCTTTGCTGAGGTCATCGCTCTCAGTTGCAGTAGTTACTGTGCCGTCACACCTCATTCAGGTAAGACGTCAGATCAAGTATAAACGGATAATATCAGACGGCATCGTTTTTTGTTGTTTTTTTTGCGCTGATTGATAAATTTCACCTGACTCATCCATTATGGACAGTTTGCTTTTGTGCGGATGGGATATAATCAGGGCACGTAATTTGAAATCATGTGTAAGGGGGTGTCCACTCGACGCAGTGGGTCAGTGTCACTGTGGCTCGACTCGGGCCTGCAAAAGATCTCTTCCTCTCACATCATTCTTCAACAGGCCGTTTCCAGTCAACACTCCATGCAGAGCCATCTAAATCTTCATGTTCGTTAGCTTGCTTTTAATTATATCATGCTATTTCAAATTGAAAGTGTTTGTGCATGTGTTTTATTGTCTTGTAAATATCCCCGCGGGTAAGTTGTGTCTCAGGGTGTACATGTGTGTTTTAGAAGGGGGTTGCGGGAGTGTGCTCACATGAATCTGTGTCCAGTCTGGCCTCTCAGTGTGAAGGTGGAGTCATCTGCTGAGGCATATGGCAAAGCACAGACCTCCCCCGGACAGTAGACCAAAGAGGCACAATCACCAGAGGAGCCAATTGAGACTTTCTGCCGGCGTTAACATCTTGTAGACCGTTCTTGAACTCTTGCACCGCCCTTCTGTAGAGCAGCCATACTAATGTCCAGATTCGTTATCAGACTTGCAAGACAAAAAAAAAATAAATGAGCGGGGAAGTGTAACTTTGAGAACAGCTGTGTTGTCTCAACATGCTCTGGCTCCACGCCGATGTACTCAGTGCTCTACGGCCTTGGCTTCGTCAAAAAAGGTATACTGGCTAACTAGCAGATGTCAGCTGTGGTGGGAGCGGTCCCCAAGTCCCCCATCCGGCCTGGCCTCCAATCCCCCTTAATCTATGTCCTCCTCCTCATCCTCCCCGGTGATCGAAGAGGAGGAGGGATTCAGGAGTAACTTTAGAATTTTCTTGCAATCACCAGACTAGAGTTCAGCTAGTAGATGCTAGTCAACTGGATTTCGCATGTTTTTTAAATCAAACTGTCTTTGATTTTGTAATTAGCTCAGTCAGCTAAATCTGGACCTTAAAAAGACGGTCTCGTGCGATAGCAGTGGGCTAACTGGCCAACACCGCCGTGGTCCCACTATTCATTATTGAGCAGTTTGGGAAAGCTGAGCCACTCACTGAAAGCCTTCTCCATCTGAAACATTAATTAGGCTTGTCCTGGTGGTACTTCATTCTACTATCGCTTGCTACCACACCCATCCTTACAAAAAAAGCACACACTTTTTCCCCTTAAAATTTGTCCACATACACCTCACCTGCTTGTCAGACTAAGTGGTTTTCTGACCCATGCATAGACACTCACTTGCCAATTTATGAGGTACATCCAGATAAATTAGACCAAAATGTAACTTCAGAGAAGTGTTGAAACTATGTGTTGGTCATCTTAAAGGCTGTAGTTGTTGGCTGATAGTGCCAGCTAGGGTTGTTTATTTATTTATTTATTTATTTTTTATATATATGAATTGGTATGACATGACTTAAAGAGCACAATATTAAGGAGCATATACTTACCTGACTTACAGTCAGGATTTGACTGTAGAATCCCATCTTAGTATGGTCCATCTAACCATTATTAGTAGGCCTATCCATGTAGTGCAGCAACATGCTCCTTATGGGTTGAACTAATGATGACGCTTAGTTCTGTAAAAGAGGTTAATTTTTAATTTAGTTGTCATCGGTGGAACTGTCAAAATTTCTTACAGTTACTATTACTGTATTCATCAAATACTGTTTTTTTGGGGGGGGGTTTAAGAGTCTGTATATTCCCATTTGATATCACATTTCTGGAGAAGACAATTGCATATACCTGTTTTATTTCCCCAGCCTTAGAACTGATTTATTTATTGTGCTGTGTGCAGTTTTTACTCAGTTTAAAGGTGAAATAAGGTGAAGTGCTGAAATAATCCATGACAGAAAGCCAAGCTGTAATGTTATATTAAATTTGGGTTTGCTTATGAGAGAAAAGGCATGTACAAAGACAACTTTGAGAAATATGCATTATAGTTATTTAAACCTAAAAATCTGTGATCTGATCAACAAGAGTTCAAATGCAATGTGACTTGCATGAATCTAAGAAATATAAACCTTACGTTATTTTTTATTTCATTATTTTGGATAAATGGCACTTGTCAGAAAATTTTAAGGCAATACACTTTATTTTTTTTACAAACACAACTTACTTTGACATAGGCATTTCACTGACTTGTGTTTTTTTCTACAGGTCCTTATTATTGCTTGTGTAATTGTATATTTTGTGTGTATTTTGCTTTGTCGGAAAGACTCATGTCACGACGTAGTGACACTTGTCTCCATTTCACTAGTCTTTGCCAATTAAACTGGGCCACACCCAGGAAGTCACAAGTACACACGTTCTCTGCGTAACCCCACACACAAATGAATCGCTTTGTGATTACCTTAATTTGTTAATTTTATTGAATGATTTGATTCAAAAGTCGTATTATTGGGCAATATTTGAAGTTTCACATTTCTGTTGTATATTTTTGTCTATTTGACTTTATGACATCTATTTAAAAAAATACTAATTTAGAAGTTGTTTAGACGTTACTCATTACTTAAGTATTTTATTTTTGTGTTATTTTTTTTTTTTAGCACTGAGTTGTTTGGAAGACCACGTTTTTCGGAAATAATCATATTATTCTAAAATTACAGTAGTCTAACTTGAGTAAAAATTTTGGACAAGCTACCTACCTCTGCCTCACAGGGGTTGCAGGTTCATTTCAGTCATGTTATTCGAAAGTAACTGTACTCTTACTTAACGTACAATTTCGGCAACTCGACCCATCTCTGTGCCTTTTCAAGGCCTCCGTGTACAAAGTTTTAGTCCATCGTTATTGACCACAGTTAGTGTTGTGAATAATTTGTCGTAGCCAAACTTACACAGGCTTTTAATTGCATGCGTGCAAGTGACCTCAGATACCCCGTAAGTGCTAGCAGCCTTGGCTGGTGGGATGTGCATTCTTTAAAAGTAGGACAAAAATGAAAAGGCTGAAGAAAGAGGGGGGGAAAGACATGAAGGTATGAAAACTGCATTAGGCTGTGGCAGCCAGCACACAGAGAAGGATTTGAATCATTCAGGAGGCAAAGGGATTAATAATGCAGCACTCCCTCTCTCCCGCCATCCCAATGTCCCTCGCTCTCCCCTCCTCCACTCCTGTTATTCTCTGCCTCCACCCTTTTTGTGTAGTTCACGTTCACATTTCTTCCTACCTACTGTATTCACCCCCAGATTGTTTCTCTCATTCTTTCACTCTCTCTGACTCACCTATCTCATGCTCTCCAAGTCCCTTACCCAACCAGTAGGGGGAGCTCTCCTCATCAAGCTTCTAATGATTGCTTCCACTTCTCCGCTGACCTCTCCTGCTGAAAGCAGGTTTGGGATTACATACTGAAGTGAAATCATTATGGAATTTTGCTTATTGACTTTTCTATCACTACATGGGTCATATGTGTGTTCTCGGTGCACATGAGTTTGTCTTGCTCCGGCCTCATCTGTTAAACCGTCCATCTCACATCACCGTCACCTGAGCCCAAGGGCTGGAGTGACCTGGCCACGGGAATGATGACCTAATTTAATTGTAACACTGGTGGCCCGTCAGGAGGCTGTTAATTACCTGCCCGTGTTCCTCTCTCCGTCCTACAGAACACGTCTCTAATGGGCAGCGTAACCCGGCTATGTGACAATGCCATCGCCTTGGAATCATTCAAAGGCTCCGAGAGGGAGACCAGCCCACTCTACAAAGATTACCATGGTAAGAACACACACTCCCTTCTTATCTCTCCGTCTCGGTTCTATCAAACACACACATGCACACAGGCAGTGAGTGCATTAAGGCTCTGGCCGGGCTGCGGATAGAGGCAGGGCAGCCCCCTTGCAGGCCAGGCTGTCAGTGCGCGTTAGTGTGCTGCTGCTCAATCAGACGTGCTCCTCAGTAGACAGGCCGGGGGGGATTCAGCTGCCACGCTGTACCCCCTCCTCCTCGCACCCTCGCCCCCTCCATCCCTGCCTCCCCTCCCTCCCTCCAGCAGAGCCTCTCTCTCTCTCCTCTCTCGCCCCCTCACCATCCCCAGTCCCACACCCCTGAGGCTGTGGAGCAGAGCTGGCCAACACTGGGGAATCGATATTCTCACCATCACTCTCTTTTCCTCTCTGCCTCTATCTCTCTATCCCTCACTCAATGTCTCCGCGGCCAGCGTGCCCCGCTAATAAATGGGGGCAAGTCTTCCTCGCCTCCAGTAGGGGAGGAGGACGTCGGTTAATGGACGACTGAAGAAAAGGGGAGGGGGGCCAGAGTTTGCTATCCCGGAACTCCCCATCACTTTGGCACTGAGGTTTCACCATCTCTTCGTTTTCCTGCGTGCGTCTCCTCTTTTCTATCGCTCTATCACACTCTCCACGCATAAAGGTCAGAATAAGCGGCTGGGGTATTTTTAGCCATGCCTTTCGAACTCTCCCGCTTCACTCTTTGCGCTTTTCCTCTCATTCCCCTCCTCTCTCCGCTTCCTTTGCCTGGAGTTAGACAGCCCCGATTGAGACATATGAAAACACAAGAAGTAAAAAAACATTCAGTAGCAGATTTTTGTTTCGTCCAACATGTTTTATTTAGGCAACACCTTTTTCAAGTGATAGCATCCCTTCACTGTGAAACAACAGATGTGAATTTAACAGGGCTGTATTGCACATATTTCTATTTATCATTTTTATTCGAATAAGCGCATTTTATCGTTTCGAAAGAACAAAATTTTGTCCGATTAATCAGCCCGAGTAATTCTGCTTGTGTTAAGGATGTGTGACATCGACGCGTACGATTGTTTTGATGTGTGTTCATGGGTGCAGACTCATCTGGTATGAGTGCGAGATGACTGCGAGTGTGCGTGCGTGTGCGCGTGTTTGCGGCAGCAGTTCAGGGCTGCTCAAAGCATGCTGGGAAGCCTGTCACGGCAAATCAGGCAAGGGGAACTCACCCAAGTGCACAGAGGAGAGAGCTCACCATCCCCCCACTTTCTCTGTTTGTGTTCCTTCCTCCATTACTCCCTTGATCACTCTACTTCTCTCCCACGCTCATTTACACCAACCTACTTGTACAGTACTTTTGCAGTTGTATCGAAATGTAACTTTGCCGTCAAGGAACGGAAGAATGACGAGCACAGCTGACGTAGACGTTCCCCACATGGACGTTATCTACCTTTTCTATCGCACACCTTGCTCTTTGCCAGGTAGAATTCTCTTCATGGTGCACTACTGCACTTGTGTTCCACAAACTGATAAGTAGCTGGCAAGTGTTGGTACAGAGTGGTAAAAAGTTATTTACTTTATTTTGAACTTGAAGCATAGATTTTTCTTGATTGTAATCTGCTTTGGAGGCAACCTAACATACTGTAGAGCGATGATTTCAAGATCAACTGCTAACAAAAGAATGTGAATGTGTAATAATAAGGTGGATTATTGAAGAAACTGATTGAAAACATGCTTGCCTTATCAATAGGGGGAGATGTGCTCCTTCAAGTGCTCATAAAAATTTGGGGGGTACAGTGGAACTTGTAAGGTGGAGCACACTTCATTCTGGGATGTTTGTAGACCTTTTACTCATACGCAATGCTCAGAATCAGAATTGTCTTGATCGGGAGAGTATGTTAAACACAAAATTAATCCCAATATTCCAAATGGTATGACCTCAGGGGCATTTGACTTGCGAGGTTCCAATTTATTTGAAGTCTTTGCGCTTATAGATTCAATCTGTCCCAGGCCTGCTCCACGTACGTCAGGTGCCTTACCTCAACTGTCTTGCAAGTCAACTGCCTGACCACAAGGACTTGGCCTTTAAGCTGAAGAGGAAGCAGTTCAGCATTGAGGTATGTTGTCAAGGCCAATTTGTGCTGCTGTATCCCACTGGCAACTTTTTTTTTATTTGCTCATTGACTTTTTTTTATATTAATATGTTTACATTGTAGTGTAGGACTGGATGTTACACTATAATCTAAATCTAGTATACATTTTAAAAGAGGTCGTGCAGCCATTCACACCAGTAGGCAGTCAGTCTGTTTAAGTTTGCTTTAGCTTTTAAACCATTATTTGTAACCCTAAGTGTGCTATTTTCGATGTATAATACAGTGGGTTCGAATACGTTTACAATATGTTCAAAGTGTGTGTTTTGGTAAGTTTAAAGGTATTGTAATTAGTTTAAGTGGGAGGTTCATCATAGGTCCATTTTTTGTACTGGTTTATTAACTCATTAGCTCCCAAAAACGTATAAATACGTCATATTTTAAATGTTTGAAGTGTCCCAAAGACGTATTTATACGTTTTTTGTTGTTTTTTTTATGCCAGAGCATAGAGAAGGCTTTCATGCAGTCTCTCTACTGCAGAAAATGGTTGAGTGGCAGCAGAGTATAAGAGATCAACCAGGCCATATTAAAACAAGCTGATTTCCCCACAGTTCTAAGCAGAATTGTGAATAATGATGAAACTTAGCTATGTTCTATTGCAAATTTCTGCACAGCGGAAACAGATAGTAATATACTTTTTTTCCTGATAAAAGAAGAGACTCGAATCTCTCTTTTGGTAGGTTCCATATTTTTATAGCAATAGAACAAAATATTTCGCGGGCCTTGCAAAATCAGTCAAAATCCAGGAAAACACTTCAGTGAAAATGGTTGGGAGTGAATGAGTTAAAGTGATACTTTACTTATTTAGCCATTTTTGGCAGTCAAACATTAATATTTTTCCTATAATAAATTAGGTATTTTCATTATTTTTTATGTACAAATTGTACCTTTAAAAACACATTTTTCAACTTACTGTCGACTGAAAATGGCAT
Source organism: Festucalex cinctus (assembly GCF_051991245.1). Lineage (NCBI taxonomy): Eukaryota > Metazoa > Chordata > Actinopteri > Syngnathiformes > Syngnathidae > Festucalex > Festucalex cinctus. The sequence goes on from NC_135414.1 coordinate 27,304,802, forward strand.
CAGAAGGGCTCAGTTAAACAATCACAGCAGCTCTGTTTTCTAGTTTTGGTCATGTGACATTCACAAGCTGAGTTGGTTGGTTGTGCAATTATTTTTTCTCAATGGGCCACTTGAGAAACGGGAACGGATGTCATGGGCCATGCCAAAATGCTAACCTTTATTGTGTTCTACATTAATTTAATTTTTATAAAGCAAAAAAAGTCCAAATGCTTTGAAACTGCGAGAAATAGGAATATGGCCTGCAGTGAAGGCTATGTCCATATGAACACAGAATGCAATGTATTGTTCATTTTCTTCAGCCTCCTCTTGACTGAATACAAGTGGTTTCAACTTTGATTACCGCATTGAGGGCATATATTTTTGTGATTGTTCACTCAGACTATGCGGTAGCTTTTATAATATGTTTGACCTGTTGGTCTTCTGCCTCGGTGGGCTGCTGATTGACACGTGTATTGCAATTGGATTCTAAGCCCAGCGTCTGACGTGTGACAGCCCACACCATCCCTGCTAATCACCTCATTTACTCGAGCTACGAGTCGTCTCTGCCCTGGGCTATAGAATGCACCATTGCGGCAACATCTCATCTATAAAATCGGCGATAGTTCACAAAAACTTATGCTGTGTTTGTGATCATTAAATCACTTGCTGTGGAATCGTGTTATGGACATATATATATATATTTTTTTTAATCTTTTTTTGACAATGACTGACAACAATTGACACTGTTAGCTCCTCACCAGTCTGGTCAGGCAGACACCCGTCACCCCAGCTGCTCATAGTCATGCTAATTTCCTAAATGCTTTTAGACGTTCACGTCCATCACGTAGCACCTTAAGAACGCGGAAAAGAATTCCATTTGACGGCACAGTTCTACTAAAAATGACGCACGCTGGTACTAAATGAGTAGAATTAATCGACTATTTGTCAATTGAACACGTTTTAGTGCTTCCCCTGACAAACGCAAGCTGCACAAGGGTTCTGTTGGTTGTGTGATAAGGTTACCATGGTAGCTGTTGATGTGTCAGAGAGTTCAAACTCCGGTTGATGTGCAATTATTAGCCATGATGCCTGAAGACAGAATTAACCCATGGCCCTGTCTGAGCAGGTAGAGGAGTGCTAGGTGTTTAAACAAGATTCTCATAAACGCATATGCAGACAGTTCTTCACCCCCATAGATATTCACATTCATACAGTGGTCTCAATCACATGCTGATTGAGAAACTGAGGAAAGCGAACGTGACTGACACTTTCTTGAACGCGCACCCTGTCTTTTCCGTCACTGGTTTCACAACACAAGATGCTTTAAGGATGAAGCTCTGCTGTGGTATGCAGCAACATTTGCGCTTACCTTTGTTTGACCCTTTAAACTGACAGGCAACTTGCCTGTTGGGTACTGGGGTGCCAGAGGCAGGTCGCGGGGTCAAATACAGTGTAAGATGGGGATTTGTGTCAAATTAGTCTTGTGTTTGAGGCTATGTTTGAGGTGTCTGTTTCACTGACAAGCTTCATCTCTTGTAGTGTGAACACTTGCTTTGAGGTTTTCATTGATGGGATTTTGCTTGTGTTTTTATAAGTGCTGGATTTTTTTCTTGTGTATTACCCTGGCCTAATTGCATCATTTTGACATGTAAATAATGTCAACTTGCATGACAGAGTTGAACTTGAGAAATTTAAGTCCTCGCATGACTTACATTGGTTTACGAACATCGCATGGCCATAAACAATTAACTTTAAAACGTGAATATGTAAATTGACGCTCTTTGATGATAACTTGATGACCACAGGCAGTCGAGACGACCACAGACAACAATAAATAACAAAAAACAATTATTAAATCTCATATTAAAGTAAAACTAAATATTTACGACTTATAGAATGACAAACAGGTACATGAGAGGTGAATCCTGAGCAATCAAAAACAACTACAGGGTTCATGAACTGTCATTTACAAGAATTTTTCAGTTTTGTATTGCTCCTAAAAGAACAGAAATGTGACAGGCATGGTTGTTATTGGACAATGATAACTAACCTTGTCAGCAAGCTGAGTTCTCGCGGTATTTGTTCACAAACACTACGAGAATCCATCTTGCACTGCTCCCGCTGATACGTTCGCAACCGACCTTTTTAGGTCTGACCAATTGGGCGTTGGTTATGGCGGGACACGCAGCTGTGACGAAACCAGGAAGCGCCGACGCCGGGGGAAAGAAACAAACTTAACATAGACGAATGGATCTCGCAGAATTACTCACTGTTTCCATGTTGAATGTTGATCAGCGAGAGGCGCTTCGTGCATTTTTATCTGGTAAAGATGTCCGTGCTTTTTTTTTATTTTTATTTTTTTTCCCCTAAAACGTGACCGACGATGACATTTTCATCTGTTGCTGTGATAGGACAAAGCAAACCTGCTCAAGATACCGCATCGTCCACTCAGCTCGACCTATTGTGCTGAATGTCCCGCCTTTCCCGAGCAAATCAGATCGATAATGTGAAGTATACCCTTGAGTGAATCACAATTATCAATCTGGCTATTGCCAAGTTAAACGGTAACCTTGTTATGGGTGGAGCCGGAAATGATGATATTGTTCAGGAGAAGTACAAAACAGGTTCTAGAATGTATAGAGTAGGTTAATGTTTCTTGGCATGTCCCCAAAACGTCTTTAAGAGGGTGGCTGTGCGCGCCCCCTCCCCATCGCAGCCTGTGGGTGCCGAGGGAAGGGTGTTAATGGACCTATGTGAGAGCGAACAGAGCGAAGGCTTAGAGCAGAGGGGAAGGAGGGTGGAGGCACAAGCATTGAGGAGCAGTTAAGTGATTCTCAGGTCAGGTCTAATTAACATGAGGGTTTTTCCTTAGAGGCACCAAGCCGCATTATTGAGAGAAAAATACAAGGAGATGGAAAGAAGAAATTATGGAATACAGAACAAGTTAGACAGAGACTCGGTCCTCCAGGCTTGTTTTTGTGTTTGTGTATGTTTGTATTCCATGCATGCTCACATATACATGCCACAGATGACTAAAAAGTCAAAAGGCCTCGATGAAAATCAACTTACATTAATTGTTTTATATGAATAATATTATGTTGTATTGTTTGAGTGAAGGTCACTAAGTTAAAGTTTACCAGACGTCATTAAACTACTTGTAGAAAACAAAATTGGTTCTGCGGAAATCTGCCAGCGTTCCGCCTTCCTCTTTCACAATCAGATGGGAATGGACCTTTAAAATAATATTCCCTGTGAATAATTTATACCTCCTGTCTTGGTTGCGCACCAGCCTCTGCCGCATTTTGGAATGAGGTGCGCTTATGGTTTGTGCATGTATGAGAAGGAGAGAGAGCGCTGCGCAGGCCAGCCAGTGGCACGCGATCGGATGCCTCGGCCGAAAGAATATTCACAACATACATCCGGTGTGCATCTATTATTTAAGAGGAAATTTTTATCTATTCTGCAAATGTGCATGCATGTTTGAAAAAGCCCAGCTTGGTGGGACTCTGCTGAGTTGGGTGTATCATGGGTCCAAAGACTTGGCTTTTGGTTTGTTTATTGTAATACCAACATTATGTATCCTCCAACTGACTTGAATTTCATCTGAATTCTATATACACACAACTTTCTATAGCTTCATTTCAGTATTGTAGAACAGATCACTGGTTTAAAAAAAAAAAAAAAAAATCTAGAATGAATCATTTTACTTTCAAAATATCCAGAGAGGCTGGTTGATATTTTGCAGTAGCGGTTGCTGTAGCTTAGTCAACACGGAGAACATATCTGGTTCTTTGCCAAATCCGCTGCCTTCTGTAATAAATCAACACAAAGCCAAAACATTGTGTCTCACAAAGGGACAGCGTTAAAGCAAAACAAATGTGGGCATATTTGCGCCTCCTGCCAGACTGTGTAAGAGTGTGGTCTGCCTCAACTTGGCCTGGAAGTGAAGCTGTTTCATCGGTGAGCAGTGAACCCTTAACATGGTCCATGCACCACTCCGCCCCCATCAGGCCAGACTGGCCACACTGGGCTCAGTCCTGATTAAAGTAGCCCTACTTGTCTTCAGCTTCCATTAAAGCGAGTTCGAGGCGAGGCAAGACTGTAACTTGCACGCCACCCTGCATCCGCGGGGTCTCGCACTCACTATAGGCTATGTGTAAGTGTGTGCAGCGGGGGCTTGCCATTAGCATAATGGTAGTGACTGGAGAATCATATCCCCTAGTGGTAAACTAGTTCTTCGTCAGATTTTAGGCTTCTGAATATTGTTTTGGCTTTACAAAATAGCAACGTTGCCTTAGGTCTTTGCCCTTTTTTTGTTTGGGTCTTGAAACGCTGTTAAAACTTGAATGTGTTCTCTCAGAATAAACCTACCACTAAACATGCACAAATTAATCCCTGGTAGGTTTGTATTTGAGACCTTGAACATGCTCTAGTTTACTTACTCACACGTGGATCTATATCATCAAGAACGCAATACCTGACCAGTTGTGAAATTGTCCAAAGAAATAATTGCCTCAGTAATTTCACTTTAAAAAGAAAAGTACATGATACCCCCAACTGTGCTGAAACTAGGACTGGGTATTGTCAGCAACCTTACAATACGATGCCTGGTTGAGCTTTCAGAGACACGCCGGGAAACTTCATGAATGAATGTACAACATCGAGTCTGACCCCTCCGTATCCGAGGCCCACGACGATATATTCCTGTATTCATTTTTTGAAACTTGCGACTTGCTGTCGTTTACATTTACACACGTTATATCGTAAAGACCACAATGCCTGCTCAGCATTTAAATTACCAGTAGAATAGCGGATTTCATTAATTTCGCAAAAGAGGATACCACCCCACCCGTGCCGAGAAAATGAAAGTTGCCATCATGGGCACAAAGTTTTGTGGTCAGAGTGGTTCAAAGGTGGAATGTTGATCCAGAGCAGGAGCATCAAACTCAGGAAAGCTCTCTGCTTGGCTCCTAAAAATAACTTTCCCACACTCTCACACTCTCTGTCCTGGACGGGGAGGAGGGTCAAGAGGCGGAGTCAGTATTTGCCGTGTTGCTTTTGAATTTGATTACTCTGTAATGGCCTGTTTGTTTGTTTGTTTTTAAACAATATTTTGCTATTTCTAACACAAAAGGGCAATTGAAACGGACATGTTAGGTTTCATATGTATATGTGTCCATGCTTTTCCGTTATCCCAAAATACCAACTTATACCACCCTGCTTTCTTTGGGGTTCTGTTTCAATATTATGCCACTCTTCCCTTAGTTAGGGTAGGGTGGAGTTAAACACATCCATTAGTTGATGGGGGATTGTGATTTCAGTGTTTATGGTGAAATGGAATTGTTTGGAATGGGAAGAAAGTTTAAGAAATATATTATACAAGCTCACAAAGGAAATGTGGAAACAGTTTGAATCATTTGGTGCAAAATGAGTTTAAGAAGTTCCCCGGGACTTCTAAAACTTAAGTATGCTTGGCAAAGTTTGTAGAACTGCCTGACGCTGTGTCATCAAAGTAAATGTTCTCACTGAGACTGCAGGGATTAGCTTTCTTTCTTTAAATATTTGTTAACACGCCAAATGTCGGATTTTATAAAGAATGGAACTAACGTTCTCATGTGCGACGAAGCCGGACGATTATCTCAATGAGTCCCGATGTGAAGCTTCGGTTAAATTGAGACGCAAATAGAATTTACCGTGTGTGTTGACTTAATCCGACAGTTGTTCCACAGAAACCGCTTTGTGATGCTTGTTCAGTGTTCACTTAGCCTTTTTCTACCTTCTCTGTCAGCAATCTCTGAATGAGGCCTCGCTTAATGAAAACAAATTGGGTCGCTTGATTCGCTCTTTATCTCTAAGCACACCATAAAGGCATTTGTTTCAGCTAATCACGGGACCTACTTAACCCCTGCCGCTGTGAATATGGTTGTATTTAAAAAGGATCCACACCGCAGTCAACACAGAGTTGTTTAAAGCGGCTTCAGCCACTGAGCGACGTCGATGTGGCCGCTGAATGTAGCCGGTCCTCATGAATTTTATGAGAGGCAAGTGGCCCTGTCCTTCAGAGTTCACAGGTGGCTATTGAAAGGCCAGGCCAGAGGATGGAGGATAGTTAGGGCCTGCGTAGAAGTCTGAATAGACTTTAATTGCACTCCGTCGAGAAGTCACTGTGGGTCACGTGAAAGACAAGTTTGCACTACAAAGGGCAAGTTAGTGAAAGTTAGTTAGCAAGATGATGCCGCCGTATGGAAAACTGTGACATCGGAGCATCATCTTTCGCCAGCAAAACAGGAACATGATTCTTCTTTTTATGCTCTATCTGCCGAACCTTTGCCTCCTGTGCGTGAAGGTGGGGGGAGACTGTGTGGGAGAATACTGCAGTGTGTGGCTTAACCAAACTCCTCTTTTGTCTCTAACAATGATGAGTGATGATGAGTGACAGGGGTGTTAGGAGCGGGATCTGGAGAGCAGAATGCGCCTAAGCAGTGCTCACCAAAACTCACAATAAAGGTCAAATCAGAGGCAAGCTTCGTCTATATATATGGATCATCGTTAGCCACTTTTCCTTTGTGCCGGTATATCCCGAAACAGCCTGGTTCCGCTCTGTGATGACACGTACAGTATTTGTGGCTGTATGGTTCCAATGGAACCGTTCCTCAGAAACTCTTCGAACTTGGTTCTAGACGCAGACTGCGAATGGGTATGACGTCACTGTCATTTGATTGGCCAACATATTTAGGCTTTTCTTTAAGCGAGACGTCGAGCCAGACAAAGTCAGCCACCGCCAAGTAGATCTTTGGGATCTTTGACTCTCTCACGATTTGGTTCGATTCAGGTTTTGGGGTCTGCAGTGCGATTCAGAATTGATTTTCGATTCTAAACTATTTTCTATTCAAAATGATTTGAGTGACAACGATGACTTATGTGTGCGAACGTTAATCACCTGGGGTGCAGGTATGATTTTTGGAGGATTTTCCAGATCAGTCGCAATGGCGGCGGCTCTTGTTGTGCGGCGGGCCGAATAAAACTTGCTCAGTTGTTCTTTCGTTACTAAGTGTCTATACATTTTGCTAATGCAGCTCAACTACACACACAGCCTGCCTCTTTGCTGCTGGCTCCCCAATATACTGACACACACACTCTAGCCCGGCTGCTAGCCCAGAATGACGAGGACTTGCGTGCAAGTGTTTCCCAGGAGGCAACTGTAGACCGAGGCTTCTGAAGGCCCGAGGATGGCTCTCGACGGCGGTTAGCAAGGAACCCGTATTTTATTTTTTTTTGGTCTGCTCTCCTCCTTCCCCTCCCCCCCTTTCAGAGCTCAGGCAGTGATCGTAATGGGGGGTGACAGCTCACCTCTCCCTAGCGTGCCTACGGTCCTCTGAGCGTTAGGCCCCCCCAATATATCCCCACCACCACACCCCCAAGTCCCGGAAGGCCACAAAGGTTACTCCATATGTTAGTCTGCGAATTCTTATGAATTCCCCCCAAAACACACACACTTTTTCCTCCTTATCTGTACATATTATTCTATCAAGTGAAGAACATTTTGTATGTATCAAGTCTTGCTGATTTTTATCTTATGTATTTATTTATTTCAATTATGTGATAGGCCATATTGAAGTGTGGGAGTTATTTTTGCTTTGTCATCGCCATTGTTATCACCCCATCCACCCCACTCTCCTGTGTTTATTCTTTTACGAGCAATATTTGGCCTATAATATGATAACACTGAATGTACAAATGTACTTATGTGAAAACCACAATAAGGTTAATGGTTTGGTAGAGTGTCCATAATTGATTTTTACAGAACAGATCCAACTGAGCTCAAATATGTCAGAATGTGTGAAGAAATTTAGAACCATACGTCACATTCAGATTTCAACATTTTGGCTTGCTGATTGACTTCATTTATATCAGATGTAATCTGCTTACTATCAAAAAGAGGAATGGTCTCATTTGGCGTACCTCATTAGACAGATCTCATAGCACACGGCAGAAAGAGCTTCTGATGTTCATCTTTTGAACACTTTCAAGTCTTGCAAGAAGAATGAAGACGTAATGCACCAAATTAAAATTCAATCACTACACTGCATTGTGGATCTTTGAGTGTTGATTCCTGTGCAAGTCGAAGCTAGCTGGCGAAGTCAAATTGTAGAATGAGAAGTGTGCGTATCGAGGGGAAGGTTTGCGTGTGGAGACGGACGCCGACTAGAGCACAAAAGCATGTGTCATGGTGAATATTGGAGTAGGCAGAGTGTTAGCAAGGTCAATGTGTACACACAAAAGTGCTTTACTTTCTCCAACTCAGCTTGCTCATTCTCATTCCATTTTTTTTCCAGACAGCATGTTCTTCCTCCTTTAATTTAATTAATCATCAGAAGTCCTTATACTGGGCCCAGAATCCAAACAAATTCCCCCCACAGTCCAAAAGAATGGCAAATCAGTGTTTTTATCAAATGGCTTTGTCAAGTATTGGAGCAGTTTGAATGTCTGTGTGAATCGAGATTGAAAGTTCCTGTATAGTGAAAATAAACGTGTTTAAATTTGACGCCCCACAGTGACTTTTAACAACCCTGCCAAATTTGAATGGTTAGAAAAATTGCCAAATATATGAAATAACACTTCAAAATCATTTAAAAAAAAAAAAAAAAGTCCTTGTCTACATTCTCAAATGCTCGTGTCCGCCGTTTGACATGTTTCAGCCACAAAAATATATAAAGCCTCCAGTATGTTCCACCTTGTCATTGTGTGGCTTTTTACACCACGACAACAGGCGCTAGCCACCAGCTAGCTGGCAAGCTAACCGACTTCTAGAGCTCCTTTTTTGGCTTATCCGTGGCAGGGCCTCATCGCTTGTGAATTTAATTAAATAGCACCGGGCCATTGTTTAAATTGGGGCTTCTAGGGAAGAGGCATTTTCGGCTTGTAGATCTCTAGCTAATATCAGCAATTATCTTGTGAATTCACTTTACATGATCTAAAAAAAGTCTACAATTTTTTTTCCCCCCAAGGTTATGTAAAGGTCATACACACTCTGCCATTCATTTTGTTGACATAAATGTCTTTAACCATTAAAAAAAAAAGTACACTTTCTGTTATTTCAACCTTCGTGGAATAACTTTCTGCATCTCATTTGTGTGTCAAACACACCAAAAGTGCGGATGAGGTTTGGTTTGCCAGGCACACATTTGTACACAGACGTAGCAGTGGTGCTCTGGGAATCAATTTGCAAGGTTAGAATATGCACGGTAAGTGCCAGAGGGGGTATGTGCAGCATCCTAGCATCCTCTCCAAACAGCCTGCAGGCTAAAGTAGAGTCTCAGCCACACCCCGCATATCACCACATTGTTGTGTTGTTTGGGGACGCATGCTACGCCTACTCTGCGCACGCAATGCTGTACCCATTTTTTCCACACGTGTCCTCTTGCTGCTTCTCTGCTCTGTGTAAATATGCATCTGAGTTTTTACCTTCCTGGTAGTTATGTCAGAAAGTTGTGGCTTGGTGTAATCTGACATTCTAATCTGTGCCCAGTCATGGGCTGTTTTCAGATGTCTATACTCGCACCAATATGCCTCATTCACCGCCATCGCTGAATATTGTTCAAGCGTACTTTAACGCTGTCTATTTTGTTAGATAATCTTCTACTTAGCACGTTGTCTGCTCCAGAAGTAACTACAGTGGTGCCTCGAGATACCAGTGAACCCGATTTACTGCCACTCCCAGTTTAAGTTTACTGATAAAACGAAAGCATTAAAGAAAATGACACAGTGTGTTTTTTCAAATGAGAAAACTTTGCATTAGATCGGTCCGTTAAGCTTCATGCTAACAAACAATGCAAAAACGTCATATACAGGCTAACGGATAGCATCAGTGTTATGATGTTATAACCCTTTCAAGCAACGGACATTTGAACACAAACAGTGGAGCAACACAGAGAGATTATATATAACAACACTCAGGCCTATGTCTAAATTATAATATTATTTGTATTACTTTTTTTTTTTTGCAGGGGGAATTATGGCATTTATTTAAATGGGGAAAGATTTTCAGATGTATCTCAAAGCTATTACATAGACATAGAAGTAGTCCCGGTCCAATCGTTTTTTTCAGCTGATCGGCATCGTCTGAAAAATACGGGATATTTTTAATTGGATTCATTACTAAAGCCAAGAATTAAAAAAAATATATTGTTTACTTAATTTGAACCACTGCTGATTTAACAGCCATTAACATGTCGGGATACCTTTTTTAAATTCTTTCTATTGCGTTGCCATGATGTCGGCTTCAAGACTCGGTATCGCCAAATATTTAAAAACAAATGACTAGGACTTTGACTGAGGTGCGAAAAAAACCCGATCAGGACATCACTACTATTCAGTGTCGTGTTGTGAACTTCTCATTAAATGTTGACTTCTCTGTAGTTGTCATGTCATCAGTAGTATTTTCCTATTATTATCCTCCCACAAACATGTAGGATGCTGTTCAGACTTGCCACTTCTGCGTCGAAACCTCAAACCAAAAGTTCTTGTAAGTACAACAAAACCACAACATCTTCCCTCGTTTGTAAGCTTAACGAACTTGAACAAAACATTCTTTCTTTGCTTCTTACCTCCTGTAACGCGTCACCTGCCAAAAGTTTTGATATACAGACGTTGACGATACATTGACAGTCCATCCAGAGCAGCCATTTGCTTTACCTTTGTTAGCACCTGATCACATGATTTGTTTGACTAATTTCACAGATGACTTCCCCGTTCATTTTAAATTCCATAAAACAAAGTGCAAATCATTAAAGATGATAATACACCCATTATTAGTATGGAAATTAGCTTGGAATCCTGAAGGCTTGTCATTTGAGTGACAGCCTGAGACACTTGTGGTTCATCACACTGTATTTCAGATATGTTTTATGTTTTTTCAAACTCCATATTTGGCACATTATCCTCAGGTTCCGGTTCGCACCTTGTTGGTATTTAAGACGGCTTTCCACCAATATGACCGAATTGCGGAGCCAGCCGCGGCTCCCTCATAACGGGGAGGTGGCGTCTGCTCCCAGATCACCGTCTGGATGAGGGAGCACAGCGGCATCCCACCTCATTACCGTAGCAACGCACTAACCGGGAGAGGGACACACTACTCTCTGTGATTAAGATGTAAATTTCCTCTAATTGGAATGTAAATTCATACATTTATATGAAGACGTCAGCTGTCAGTTTGCAATATTGTGTCCTTTTCTCTGCATCTCCCCTGGTCCCCAGGCAGGGGACGAGGTGCCTGTAATCTGTATCGTACTCCCAGCAGCCCCATCCTGGGATTTGCCGTTTGTTTAATGCCAGGCCCATTGTCCTTCATCCAGCCCATCATTGTAATTCTCCCCATTCATGTTTCTGTGTTTTGTCGCCGTCTGATTTGCTCTCGCTACCTGTGTTTGTTTCCCCATGCATGGCTGAGCCGCCAGGGCTTTGGGCGAGGGGGGGGGGGGGGGGGGGGCACTTTGAGACGGGGCCCGGGTCATTGGGTGGCCGTATTTTGCGTGTGCATCGATTACTTCTGCTGAATGTTCCCGAATGCAAATAAGTCTGCCACTTTGAGAGGAAGCACATGTATCTGAAGTAATTAATTTTACCCTTGAATGCCAGCTGTGGTGTTGGTTTGACGTGCTCCAAATGGAGCTTTCTCACCAAAAAGGTGTTAATTTAGGGATTTGGCAGATGAAATAAGTGTGTTTGCCAATATGTATTGTGTCCACACAAATCCAATGTGTCTTTTTGCAATTCAAAGCCTGTGTCATCTTGTCGATTTGTAACCATGCTATGAGTGGCCCACTACTGACACAATATAAATCGTTGTTTACAAGTGATGGATGAAAGAAAATTCCAATCATTTAATGTGAATAATATCCTAATGCTATTACATTAAAGTAGAAGTCAACCTTAAACGTATGTTATATGTGAAATCCTACTAGTGTGCATTGCTTGGCCACTGGGCGGCAGTATAATACACTCATGCAGAAATAAATGAAGAAGAATTTCACAACTACTTGGATTTGACTTTGTAAAATGCAGTAATTGTAGTCATTTTTTGCAGAGGATAAAGAATATATGCCTGTGATTATTCTTATAGCATCTGTCTACATTATATTATCAATATTACATCCTTTCCAAAGAAACACACACGGTCATAAATATCTGCATGTGCTTCTGAATCAGGAGAATAATTTGTTGTGCAACCACCTAATTGACTTGTCACATCTTGCTCACTGAGCATGATGACTCCAAACAAAAGCAGCAAGGGTGTTTTTCTTGTTGTGGTTTGTTGTGTGAATTGCCTGATCACGGAATTCTTGTGGGTGTGTACCATGTACAAGCATATTTGCTGTGAATTCCACTCAGGCAAAGGTGCTATGTGGCGCCTCTCACATCACGCAAACCTTTCATTACAAGACTCTCGGGACTTAATTGTTTTTTTTGTTGTTGTCACAATTCCTTGAGAACTTTCACAATTTTTTACACACTCTATGTGCATTTGTGTGCAAGTTCATCTGCAGGGATCACTTTGTGAGCCTGTGTATAATTCATATTTCAAAAAAATATAAATGATCTCATGGACCTAAATTCCCATGTTGTATCAGTCCAGCTCAGACCTTTAACAGCAGGAATTCCGTCAATGCTCCCATAGCATGTCAATACTGCCCCACCCACCCGTGGCACCACATTTGCCTGTCATGCCCTCGCTCAATTAGCAACAGGGCCCAATAAACCTTTCACTTCCATCTATCGCCTTGTGTTGATTGAAGCAACGATGCGGAAACCTGGCACGTTCCTAGACGTCGTTTCGGAGAGTGAGGAATCTGCCCCTGGTCAGGTGAATCAGCCGGCGTTGGCCGCGTAGGTTATGCTGTGACAGCCTATCCGGAATGCAGCCACTCCCATGCACAGAGCAGCTGCACCTGTCACGTGGCTGAAGGAGGAAGTGACTCACCTGCGCCATCTTCTTAATGACTGAAGACTTGTACAATTTTTGCACAAATCCTATTTGTACCCCTCAAATACCTGATACCTGAACAGAACTGGACTGTTCATGACTACGTTTTTTTTTTATTCTGAATTGTCCGGTTTCCGCAAATAATTCCTTGAAAATACATAACGGCAAAAATATTTTTTATTAAATAGCTTGACAGCGGATGGTTATGTTAAAGGTACAGTAGCACAGGTTGTGTTTGAGCAATAAACATAACTACGTGCTTTAAAGTAAAGCATTTCATAAATATCCGCATATGACATTCAGAATATTTGTTCATGTCAAACTAATGGAGTCTTTTTTTTTTTTTAATTATGCAAGTAATTAACTGATTAAAAAAAGAGGAGTGGATCAAAAAATGTTGAAAATGTCCTCATAACATTAAACAGAAAAAAAAAATATCACTTAAGAGGTGCTCTTCAAATTTGGCGGGCACAAAATGTTGATTAAAAAAAAAAAGCCTTTTTAATTCGCAATTAATCAAAATTCTAAGATGTGATTGATCTGATTTTAAAAATTTAATCGTTTGACAGCTCTAGTTCTTATACTTAAATCTCCCTCCATCTATTTTCTATCCCACTTATCCTTACTAGGGCCAATTTACAGCACTGGTAGCGATTAATCTTTTTTTTTTTTTTTTTTTTTTTTTTTTTTTTTTGCTTTATATGTTTCAGAAAATTTAGCTGAATTGTTTTGATAAATAAAATTAGCACCTCCCCTAATCCATGTCGTGGATAATCCATCTGTACTGTAGTTGTTATCAGATGGAAAAATGGAAATCAATTCTGTCAACATCATAAAACCTCTTCAGTGTACAGGAAATGTTTAAGTAGGATTTGTGTTCTTAACAGTCATACAAGCGGAAGAATAAGTTAACCACTGGACGGCTGCAGCTATCAAGTATCTAAAACTGATTATTTTCTCAGTTCATTGATTAATGTAATGATCAATCAAAATTGATTATGCATTGAAGTTAAATCAATATTTATCTGGTTTCTCTTTAGCGTATTATTTTTATTTATATGGTTTTGTTGCCTTTTCCATGATCAGGTTATTTGTCTTATTTGACAATTCGTTTCAGCAGTTAAACACTGTTAATTAAAATGTCTACACTAAATAAAACAAAGTCTAGACTAAGTCTAATACTTGAATAGCTCGCAACAAAAATGTGCGGCATCCTTATTTAGAATAATTCGTTCTGCACTCTAAAATGAGAATTGTTGCAAAAATTTTGTATCTCAAATTATCTTTCACCATTTAAATGAATGGAAATGTCATTAATCCGTTCCAGCCCTGGTGTGTGTGCCAAGTTTCATCCAGGTCTGCGAGAAAGATTTCAATTTACAGTATAGGAAATCTCTTTTAAAGTCTTTGACTGGCTGAGGAAGTTCCCTGGCTCTCCTTTCCAATTTCTCATTACCACTCCTTAAAAACCGTTGGCTCACACCATTGGATCAGACCTGACTCCGTCGGTCGTGGCACAGGCTCATCGTGCATTGCAGGAAGAAAAGTGGGGCAGCGAGCGAGAGGCAGTCAGAGAAAGAGAGAGAGAGAGCAATTTGTCCCCCAGGTATGACCGAGTCAGTCATGCAGAAGGATCCCACATGGAGGGAGGTGGAAGAGGAGGGCGATGAAGAAACTCTTGGCTTTCCCTCTTCCCCGAAAACACATCTGTCTTCTTTCTCGGCCACACACACCTTTTGTGCATCCTTCGCTCACCTTTGTACTTTGCTAACAGAGCCACTCAAGTTTACATTGTTTGTTCTGTTTCATAGCAGTGTTGTTTTGTTTTTTTTATGTGTGGTTTTAAGCTTTTGGATGAACTTGTAGTCCATTTACACCCAGCAGTGTTCCTTATTTTTTTCCCCAATTTGTGTTAGCCCAACACCTTGTTTTATTTTTTGCCAGTCGTGTCATGGCTGCGTGCATTAAAACAATTAAACTCCGCCGCCTCCCTCGCCACAACAATCATTTGCGGATGTGTCGGGTGAAATTTAGCAAGAAATTATCATTTTCTGAATCACTTCACCGCGCTCGCTTTGTGCCTTTTCTTTCTTTCTCTTCCTCCGTCGTGTCTTTGAGCTCCTCAAAAGGACTCCGAGCCCCCCTGCATGTTCTTCTCTTAGCCTCTTTTCTCCGTACTTTTTTTTTTTTTGTTGTCCGTCATTATCCAGCAGCACTTTTCTGTGCGTGCAAATGCTTTCTGAACGGCTTCCTTTCTTCCTTTTCAGGGCGGATGTCATTGTTGCCGCCTGTGGGCTGGGTGTATTTATTTAGGGGTAATTGGTGTGTGGATGAGTGAGGTAATGAGGTGCATCCACACTTGGCTGCTCCCCTCCTTAGCTGAGCTGGGCTGCGGCTTGAACTGCACCGTCTCCTCCTGAGTGGCTTTTTCATACCCAGGTGGACAAACACAATCGCTTGGGGTGCACCTCAATCGCTGGTTTGCTTGTGTTTGTGTACGTTTTTTTTTATGTATATGTGAGGCTGAGTGTGTGTTCAGTGAAGCTCAAGAGGATCTTTGGCTCTCCCAGCTCACTGCCATCCTCCAAAAAAGTAGCCCGGATGTCCTGCGGAGTAACCTAATGATTTCACTTACACCTCCCTTATCTGTCTGGCCCGTGTGTCTGTAACCGTCTGATGCTTCAGCCTTTACATGCCATTTGCTGCCTCATATCCTGTAAAATTCAATTGCACAAGCACCAACTGTAGCCAGAGAAAGCGGGCTCTCCCCCTCTCTCTCTGCTCCCTCTCTCGCCCCGTCTACATTTGTAAATACAAACAGCTCACATCATCTCCAAGAAGCTGGGAATTCAAGTTACTTAAAGGTGTTTGTGAGCTAATGTTACGCATCAGTTGTTGTGTTGTTATCAGGGTAATTGCTGCTGACCTTGCAGTCTTTGATGGACACACAATTACTGTATGTGACGCATAAGTGGACTCATTTTAGCTGAGGATTTTGAGTTGCTAATGGCGCATTATTCAGCTTTTGGTCTGTCCCCAAAAGTGCCGGGCCAAATCAAACACGCCGCTCCAGGGTAATTGAGGCCCACTCCGCACCCCCTGCGGTGAGCACGGCAGAACTGTAATCCTCTGACCACTCTGACTTGGCCCCAATCTGGCAGGCCGCCCATTTCCCAGCAAAACGCCCAAGTCGGGAAGGCTGAAGAAACCCATGGCCACGTTTGGAACACTTTACAAAGCAGTTATTCAAGCTCTACCACTTTTTTTTTTTTTTTAAATCATTGGGTAGTGAATAACGAGTCAGCATAAGTATTAATATTTTTCAGTATGGTACCACATGGAACATACAGAGTAAGGGGCAATAAGTGCAACTGCCTTAGCCAATGCAGTGCAGCACAACATCTATCGAGTGAACATATTGGTGAGCAATAGGCCTTTGGCAGGATGTCAAACTTGTTAACTCATTTCAAACAGCATCACACAAATGCCAAATATCAGGGAAACATGAAAAAAAACTAGTGTAATGAAAAACTTACTCTCCTGGATCTTTATATTGAGCCAAAGCAATAATAAATACCCTTGGATTTTTACAGCATAATAATTATTACTGTTCAAAATTTTATTGTTGTCTGTGTTGTTCATTTCCTAAAGACATGACAAGCTACTGATTGATTGATTTGGTTTAATGTTTATTGTAAACATGCAGTAAAAAAAAAAAAAAATACAAGTCAAATTTAATCTCATAACGAAACACATTGTGGGGACCCTCCAAAAATGTTGCTGTCCCCTAAAAGGAAATTATTTAAACGTCATTGAAGCACTTTTATATTTTGTTTCAGTACTGTGCTACTTTTTAGTGAACGACTCGCACTAAATATACTCTATATGTTCAAAGCAGCCCCACTAAATTCGGTATTCTGAGTAACATTGGGTTTGTGGAATATGAGTTAAGTAGCGAAATCTATCCGATTTTATCCATCTCAGGGGGCAGCCATTTTGCCACTTGCTGTAGGACTGAAAATGACATCACAGTTGCTCAGGGTTCAGGTAACAACCAATCACGGCTCAGCTTCAGAAAAGGTGAGCCGTGAACAACCAATTATGGCTCAGCTTCATAAAACAGATGAGCTGTGATTGGTCGTTACCTGAGCAACTGTTTTGTTGTTTTCACTCGACAGTATGCGGCAAAATGGCCGCCACGTGAGATGCATATACAAAAGGATGGATTTTGCTGCTCAACTCATATTCCACAAACGCAATATTAATTCGCTTTTGCATTGATTTAATTTTTTTTTTTTTATTGTTTTTTTTTTAATACTTGTATATGTTTTTAAAATGCTAACAATATCTGAGGTGAGGTGTCACCTCTTATAGGGGTCATTTTCCAGAGAGGATATTTAGCACTGTCTCTCTTCATTTTTAACTTTAGCTCGTATGCTCCCCAGGCCCTGGCTCACTTTGTAATGGATTTAATAATGCGTAACAATTAACACTCAGCCGGTGCTCTAGGTTAGCGGCTGGCTGGTGCGTTTCAGGCAATATACGAATAATAATAATAAAAACACCAAACAAAAATCCCCGTCGGTGTATCAAGAAGCTTGGGGTGGTGGAGAAAATGGAAGGTGGTGAATTTTTTGACAGGGCGACCGAGGTGATGTCTCATTGCCTCTGACACCCCGAACACCCTAAAGGTGGCTTGGCCAACCGTCTACCCAGGAAGCAGCTCACCTAGTTGTGGCTAAAATTACACAACCACCTGCCCACAGGGACAGTGTACTGGAGATTAGAGCAGGGGTGGTGGTGTGGTGAAGAGAGCCAGGAAAGAGGAGCAAAGAGCAGTATGTTTGTCACCGAGTATTGCTGTGAGAATTTAGATTGGAAGTATGTAGAAATTCGTTGTGGTTAGATATAAGATGAAACCGTGGAAGTCAAACGCACCACAAGGCAAGAGAATTTGGATTATGATTTATGACCAAGCTTTTCAGGAAAAACACCTCTAAAGTTCTGTCAGTGTCACATGAGACGTCAGCATAACCTCAAAAAATTTCTGCCGGAGCTCAGTTGTTTTTGGCTTGTTGTAGCTTTTTTTGTGACGGTTATTCTGAAGGAATTAGCTGCTTTTTTTTTTTGTCTGTCACACCAGTGAACGTTAATCTGGAATCTCACCACCATTTACAAGGAAATGTTAGAATAATAACTCAACTCAACTCTCAACTTAACTTTATTTATAACTGCATACAAAGTGCTGTACATGAAACAGAAAAATAAACGTTTAGCTTTTTAACCATTTTAAATGTATGTTCTTCTGTAGCCTTATCAATAAAGTATAACATAACAAATAGTTACTTGTTAATAAGATTATAATATTTTGTTTGTTACTATTAAGTGCCTCTTTTTGTTTGATTTTCTTTAAATCGAGAGCAGCACCAGGGCAGCCCGAGGATGGTGCTGAAGCACCTCCTGGAATACAAATGGCAACCGATAGCAATCCTATTTTTTTTTGTGACTTTAATCTTTTTCCTTATTTAGCACCTCGCTGCATGAGTCACTAAAATGTCTCACCGTGTTGGCACCGTACTAGAATTTTGTCCTTGTGATTACTGTTTTGACTTGTTCCTTGATGTTGATGTAAATCTGTATCAGAGAGGAGACAGCGACTGGGTCAAATTCGGGTTTTCCAGAGTGCTTTAAAAGTTCACTGGATTAGTGGAACAAAGCATTGCAGCCCCAGGCGATTCCAGTCTAGGTCCACAGAGAGCATATCCGCCCTGAGAACGAGGTGGCTGTTGTTTCAAAGTAGCACAAAAAGGGACATTTAGTGGATGGGGATCTGTATTTTATTACTATCACATTTGCAAGTGTAAAAATGAGATACAAATCCCATATATGGATCCTCCAATGTTCAGTATTAAGTATGCTTGTTTCTTTTTGAAGTCATTGTAAAGTGAAAGTATGTCTACTGAATTTGATACACTATGAATGCCTTTCACATCCCACGAAAAAAATCATCGCATAAAACTTCCAATGACTGGAATATATGCCACCGGGTTGTCGCAGGGATTTCTACGCAGCGACGAGAGGCACAAGCTAGCGCAGGAAAAACCTAAACAGGCTTCTGCGGTTTTCTCAGCCAGCAGATAGGCAATGGTCTCATCCGCAGCGTCAATTCATTGTTTGGGAGTTCAAATAATAACATGGAGCTGATCTGTAAATTAAGGAATACCGGGAAGATGCATTTTCAGGGTGTAGGCATAGCTAGCTAGCTAGTTGCAAGTTGTAGTGTAGTAATGATGACTCGTAATTGTGCCGGTTGACCTTTGATGTAAGCAAAGGTGCTCAAGTTCTTATATAGTGGCGGAGGTGGAGCAACTGGAGGTTGATTTTGCCACGCCCAAAATATGAGGAAAACTAAAGTCGTGACAAATAGTTTAATGCTAATTCTCCACAATTCACAAATGAATAAACCGATGAGTAGCACCATTATCACACTATGTAACCTTGGCAAATGAATGGGCATCGAGTTCATTTCAGATGGGCAATGCTTATATTTATTTATATTGCCAGAACATCTCTGAATATTCTCTAGTTGAAACTTTTTGTTGTTGTCCTTTGAGAAGAAATCTCAAGACGGACACTGCAATATGAATGGTAACAATTCTAGCTGCTTCCCAGTGGCAGAGTTCAGGCTGTTTGCCTGTCCACTGATGTGCAGTGAATGGCCTGAGAGGCTCTAGGCTGGTCTATGTGTGGCCCGGCTGGTCCAAGTCAGCAGTAATGACTGGCTTTGGCCAGCATGCCTGTTAATGTGAATGGGGTTACTCTGGGCAACACCTTTTCAGCTGGGTCCTATGAAGTCCCCAGTATGGTGGTCTTTGTCCACACAAGGGCTGTCCTCTCAGCAAAAAGGGCTCCTTTTTTTTTTTTTGTGAGCACGATCAACCGGTGATGGATTATACCCACCCTCCCCTTTATTCATTGGGACAGACTTAACAGACATGGATGCTCGCAAACATACACACACTCGGGCACATGCGGGCCCTCACAAAGACACCAAAGGTATTACAAGCACATTGACACTTTATCTCACTAATTTGTGTCGTGGAGAGATTAAACGGCCACGCAACTTGAAAGTGGAATTTCTGTCACGCATGGAATCTGAGCGGGTGTGATATTTGTACATTCGTAATAATCATTTCTAACACAAAACAACCGCTGTCAACCACCTGACGTCCTGTGTCTCATCCTCAGGCTTTTGTCATGACAAAAGAACCAACTTGCATTTTTTTTTTCTTCCCTTTTGTCCTTATAATGCATTTAGATTTTCATCATGACTGACATCAGAAATATTTCAAATGGCGAATAGCATGCTGTTATCTTTAAAATGCCATGCCACTGCTGTCATCCTCAAACATGCTCAATGGTAGTGCAGATTTTTTTTTTTTTTGCTGGCACAACTCTTCCGCAGGAGTGATTACCTCCACACTTCCCAAGAGGTTAGTCACTTGTACAGACTGGCACAGTAACCTCGAGATGACCTTTAGCTTTGTCAAATATTATCCTATAAACTAAATTGTGGACCTGATCACAATGAACATGTGAAAGGACAAATTGTGTTTTCTTGAAGACGTTTCGTGAAACTAGGCTGTGCTTGTGTGTATTGGATATTTCAAAAATTTATACTTAAGAGGCTGTGTTGGTGTCTGGTTATGTACAATTGGTGCGTGTGTTCTCATTTACTCCGAGCAACACAAAAGTAAGCATCAATATTACATGAGTAGAGGGCCATTTTAATGCGCCGGCTTATATTTTTGGGGCCTAATGGAAAGAGGCAAGTCATACAAGAACCTGCTAGCCTAAAATTCTACATTAAATCTACACAGTTGCATGTATTAAGTTGTTGTTCGCATTTTTTTATCAGGTATATTATTATTATTATTTGTGTTTGACTTGATTTTTTTTTTTTGTGTAGTGTGGCGCTGACGTACACTATTTGCTTTGGGAAAACAACATAAAACAATGCATGGTTGTGCATGCATGATTTTTGTGGGCGACCACTGACTTGGTGAATCCGTGACATCACTCCCCAAGACAGGAAGGCGAAGTTGACGGCATCTCAGCATGCACCATGGCTAAGTTGTAAATAATAACTTGCTTGTACAGTGATTGAATGTCGTGTCAGGTTTACTGACCTGCTTCATATTGCTCACTTCTGCAAGCTAGTGGCGATTTTTCGCATTAGTCTATTTGGAAGTAAAACCCTTTTCACACTGCACTCACTCAGTGTACAAGAGGCAGCGCGAAATTGCCGGAAGTGCCCACCAGGAATTAAAAACTGAGATTTTGCCGCTGGTTAGACCGCACCTAGACAAGATATATCTTTCATTATTGCAAAACAAAGACATGAGTTTGCTCATTTTAAGGAGGAGGAGGACACGAGCAGCAGAGAAAAAATAATGGTAGTTTGTCAGTTTAATCGTGCCGTTACATGTTAATAAGTACGCCAAAATGACGCTATATTACTCTGCCAGCTACTCTCCAATTGGAGGGCCTCGTCTGATTTCACACCGCCACTCCCAAATAGAACATTTTGTAATTTGAGGTCACATTGCTATCACAGCAGAAGTCCTCTTGCTGCTCCACGAATGGGTTTGGTGACGGAGCGTTGCATCCTGCTAAATGCAGTGTGAAAAGGGCTTAAATCTCACGATACAGTAACATACAATTATTTTGATAATTAGCTTTAACCTGGTTACTGGTCCTGGACACATTAATTATTCAATACCAAAAAAAAAAAAAGTGATTGTAGAGTAATTCTTAATCGTTTAGTAATGAATTATGTGCCAATGCTTCCACAGAGTCAGTCAGCAAAAAAATTTCAGACAAAAACATTTACTGCTCCCTCAATTGTGACATACTACTCTGTAGTCCAAAACCTACTTGAAGCTTTGTTCCAAATACACTGAGGAGACAGCATTAAATATGCTAGCTTTTGGTTGAAGTGTGACTATTACAGCGGAACATCTGTATGGCACTACAAAACCTGCTCCTACCACGTGTCAGTGATGCTTTAACCTGAGGACGTTCATAGTTTGAGGGGCGAAATGTGTGTTGGAGGGCGCAAGAGGTCCCCCAGATAGTGCTGTCATAACCCATGCAGCCGCTCTCTTTGCTATGGGCCTATGCGTAGTGAAGGCAGCACTTAGACATGTTTGTACTCTTCGCCCTCTATCCCGCTCCCTTTCTCCCTCGGCACCATGTCACCCCAGGGGTGGACCAGCACTCCCTGGCTGTGCCCAAGTCCATAACACCAACTGCACCCCCCCCTTGCAACCCATCACTGCTCGGGTCAATGTGCCCTCGCCCCCCCGCCCGCCGCCGTCAACCTACAACGCCCACAGTCCATACCGACACAGGCCTGCAAAGAGAAACAAAACAGATCTGAAAAGAGACCAAATGGCCCCACGCAGTGCTCCCTGTCAAAGGCCTTGACAGGCCCAAGGAGAGGCCCCCAGAAGACCCCTCAGTTGAAGATGATGACGACGGAGATAACAAGTCAAGTTGTTGTGTTACAGCGCACTTACACTTTGGCCCCTTGTTTGTCCGTTTGCTTATTCAGAAGCCCTGCACAGCTAACTGATTACCATGCATGTCATGTTTACTAACATGGCACATGCTATCAAATGCTGTTTTACATCAGTATGTGGAGCGTGAAGGGTAAGCGGTGGGCCTGCTACCTACCCAAAAGAAGAGGAATAAACATTCCATTAGAATAAACATGAGAATTATTGTCAACCAGTCAATTTCCTGTTTGGACATGCTCATGTTATTAGTGGCTTCACATTCTTTCAGTGTTTGGGATTATAATTACTCTCAAAATGCTTACTCATCCTTCTGTCAGACAAATTAGCCACGAAGCAGAAGACGTTTCTTCTGTCTTGACTGTTTTTTATGAATGTCTCTTGGATTCTCGTGGATCTGGTAGAATAAGATGAGCAGGTCTGTTAACCAAGAAAACATTACTTAATGTATCCCTGACACCCCAAGATGATTTGTACAATTGACAGGCACTGATTGAAAATCATCAGCATTCCAGGCGAAAAATGATAAGCGAATCGGAGAGGGTATTGGTATTAGTCCCTAAGAATGTGGATAATAAATTTGTTCTACAAGTTGATTGAACCATCAGAAATGACAAACAGACTGGATCAACAGGTTATTCCTTATGCAAGGCCAGGGATTGTGTTGCGTTCTTTGTTATAGCGAAAGAAGAGGAAGGTCAAGCGCCTTGTCAGCCTTTGTTTGCTGCAGGTGGGCTAGAATTACCCAAATGACAGGATTTATACTGGGGCTCTTGCTGCATTTTTTTTTTTTTTTTCTGTCAAGGTAGCGGAAGTCTTCTGTGGAACAACCGGCGTAAATGGGATGATGCTGTGCTTGTCAAATTGAAAAGCACATCACCTCATTATGTAGGGTTTTTCTGGGTTAAAGTTAACAAGTTCCTATAGATCCAGCAAATGATTTTCCCACACAATGGGGTGTAATTTTATCGCTGTGAGGGATTATGGCACTGGGAGGTGATTTAGTCAGCAGATGGCAACTCTGGGAAAGTTTCCCCAATGTCAACTGTGAAATGTTCTACTACCAATTTCTACTTATGTGGATAGTTTGTTAGCCTGTTATCTGATTGGTTAGTTGTCATTTCCTTTCATGTTTTTGACATCATCTTCGGGATATAATGTTGAATTTCAGTCTTTTTACTGATTGACTTGAGTGAAATATCATGAAATAATAATTGAAGAGCTTATATTCTGAGCAAATGGCGACGACAATGGCTGCACTAAGTAGGTATTTATGGTAAATATCGTGTCACTTCCATGAGCATGATCCAGGCCGGGTAATCTGATTTGAACGGCCAGACCGGCCGTCATGTGTTCCCTGCAAGGTGTCGGGTTTCCCATAGATTTAAGCTGTACAGTGACATGGGCCATTTGAAAGTCTGGCTAAAACACTATGGAATAAATGACTCGTTAAAAATTAGCACCTAATACTCAGGTCATTAGCAATATGTTACCACTGGTGGAATGCCTTTGATGCCGCTGTTTTGTGTAGCCGGTTCCTTGTTAAGCTCCTGCTGAAGGAAAAAAAAAAAAAAAAAAGTCTTCTTATGTCTCGGAACATAATGTATGCACATTTGCATATAGTAAAGTGATGATTATGATATAAGCAAGGGGAAAAAAACAGATTTTATGCCTTTTCTGAACCATTAAACGACGTTATCTCAACAAACATCCGCCGTGATATATGGAGGCGAGGAATAACAAGCAGCATGCAACGCCATATTCTTTTAAGAAGAGGGTCTTTGGGGTGATAAGTAAGCCGAATGGAATTGCCCATTGTGGGGTGATATTAGTAACCCTCTTAGGCAAAGCCAGTCTGCGGGCTGGCCCCGAGGGCTCATTTCAAGTGCTTAGCGCTCGTTTGGAGCTTTGTCACCTCTCCGCCTGTCGCCAGCCCCTCTGGCTGCGAAACGCAGCTGAGCTGTAGACCTTAACCACGACTCGCCGCCACGGAGGAAGCTCTGGCCACACGTAGTCACACTATGGCTCACGTTCATATCGACATTCCCCCCCTTCTGCACCGCAGCCAATGGTCTCATTTCCCGCCATCCACCCTTATCCAGCCCCTGTCCTTCTCTCTAACTGCTGTTTCTTCCCCTTCTTTCTACAACCCTCGCGAAGGTTGCCAGGCAGCCGGGAAAGACTTCTCTCGCACATACACCCCGCAATGCCTGTGAGGGTTTTCCGGATGTCCTTGTTTACACCATGGAGTGTGCAGGTCATTGGAAAGAAGACTTTGAGCCTCCCATCTTAAGTCCGTCACTTGGCTCCGTTAATTCGCACAGACTTGGTCTCTCACCTCTGTAGAATTCAGTTTATTAAAACCTCAATGAAGGGGAAGTACATGATCTATGTATTAGCCTGTATGCGTTTTTCTTGACCGACCGCAACTAGCCTACCACAAAGCTTTCCGAGCCAATTGATTGGTTTTGTCTGCTCCTCCCTCCAACTTTGACGTTGCCATTGATTGGTCTCATGTGCCCCTGAACTCGGAGGTTAGAGGAGCCGAGCTGAACTTCTGGATTGCTTTGACCTTCGCTCTGCACATGCTCAGTGTGCTGCACAGCTCTGAGCCAAATACACACCGCCAAGCTGGGGCTGAGGGTGCGTGACAGCCAGACAACGGTGTGATCTTCCCCGTGTTTTTATTTATTTATTTATTTTTACTCACCCTCTGAGGATGATGTATATGTGATTGATTTTCCTCCATCCCCTGCTCAGTAGCGTGTTTCCGCTGCAGTGCACTAAGCAGGACTGAGTCCAGGCTTGATCAATGCATTGTTTTTCTTTTTCAATTACACTTGACTGAGCTAACGACACGAAAGGTTACGCAGGTGAAGTTTGGCAAGGATGGAAGCGGAACGTCTGGATGCCCCCTCAAGTCCGATATGTGAACGGGTGTCTATGTGCGCAGAAAGAGCGGATCTCAGTGTGAGATGAAAGATTCGACCCATTCGTCATCCTATCATCTTGCTAATTCTTCTCACAAAGCCTTTCAGTGCTGAGAAGATATTTAGGGTATCCATTTTAAAATCCCTGTTAAGTGAAAGTAAATTACTTCTACTTTTTATGCACCACAAAGAGTTGTTAATAGCTGTCTGTCAAATTTGAATGATTAAGAAAATTGGTCAAATAAATAAGTATTCCAAACAGTGACAACGGGACATTCTAAAGCGACCACCCCAGCGCGCTGTCAGACTTTATTCCCCACTTGTTCTTCTTTCTGTTGTGTGCGTGCACTCACAGCTGACGACGGCGCGTTCTAAAGCAGCCATGCCAGAGACTATTTGAAGTAAAGATGTATTTTAGGGTTTCGGCATAGATCCCTAGACCCTGTTTTAGAATTGGCCAAAAACATAAAAAATAAAAACATCTGGTGCACACTTTAACCAATTAATTGGCTTTGCAAGTTCTTCAAATCGTCAAGCATACCAAAATAATCAATTTGTATCATACAGTTATTTTGCGTCCATGGGGTCTTTGTTTAGCCTAGAAGTATTTTCATTCAATTATTTACTGTCATTATGACTTACTGCTTTAGCGTACCGGTAGGTTAGTTAAAGACTATGGCAAAGTTCTGACAAACTTTGGTGACGTTGCCACTAAAGGATTGGAACTACTTAAAGTTGGGAGAGAGTGGGGTTCGAAACACTGTTGTCCATTGATCGGTCAACAGAGAATTGACAATGGAATTCCATTTGTTTTTGTGTAGGGATGGATGGATGGATGGAAGGCCTTGCTCCAGAATTTCAACCTACACATTGATGTAGCAATGCAGCTATCGCCATCACGCCTGCACACACCATTCCAAACCTTACCATGGCAAACATCTCTCAGGAATCTCCTATCCTTCCCATGTAACCTTACCTAACCGTCCAAAATTAAATTATAGGTCCTTCACAGTGTCTCGCTTGCCCTAGATAATCTGCTGTGCAGCATTTAAGAGCACTCCTCTTGTTTCATCTCACAAAGGACTTTAAGTTCACAGAAAGCAGACCTCTTGATTTGGACTCCCCGATGATGTGGTGGTCACAGTGGCAGGAGGGAAGCGTCCACCGCACCAGACCTGAACATTTTCTGTAATTTCGACTCTCTGGATCCCTGCAAAAAACAACACATGGTAAAAGAAGGAAGCCATCTACCCTAGAGCAAAGAAGAGCGTTGCGTACTACTCTCTTAATAATGACGCCGTTAAAGCCTGTACCAAAACACCTACTCATTAGGAAAGAGATAAGTATCTGTGGGAGTGGAAAGGCTCTACTAAAGCTGCATGTCTGGAGGGGATGAGGATACAGTAGGCAGGGAAGCCTTACAGGAATGAGCTAGGGGGGAGAGGCAGGGGGGGTGAAGTGCTGCCTTTGACCAGGAGGTTTCAAATGTCCTGGCAGATTCTTTCAGGGGCAAATTACAGGCTTTAGCGCCTCTTGTACCCAAAATGCCTTCATTCTGATACCTTCAGAGGTGCTCAAGCAACACGCTGGCCGACATTGTCTTGAGCGCACTCGACTCTGGAGACACTTCACCTCCTCTCCCGCTCTCAGAGCCTCTTCAAGACTTTGTTCATTGGAGAGCCGTCGGCGGCTTTTCTGGCGGACCCTGAAGGGAGCGCGGCGTAGCCCCGCTTAAGCTTTCTAGCAGTTAGCGTGTTGGTCTTAGGGAGCTTTGCACGAGTGGCCCTCATTAACCTCTTAGAGTCTTTGTGCTTTGAGTTGGCACAGGGCTGCTCCGCAGATAAGCTTTTCTGTGAAACAAGTAACTCAGCTAAAAGACTCGGGCGGTCATTTGTGTTACAGACACAATCGGCTCACATGCACTTCTTATGTACATTACAGCTGATCTCTTTGGGCAGTGGTTCTTAACCTTGTTGGAGGTACTGTACACTGGAATTTCTCAATTTGCCTTTATAAATCATGCAGTTAGGACGCTGACTCTCATCACTCAACTAAATTCTATATTTATAGAGCACTTTAAAACACCAACCACCGTTTTTTTTTTGTTTTTTTTACAGATAGAACCAAGGGTCAGCAGACAATGAAAAAAGCAGAGGCCCCAGAATAGAACCCTGTGGAACACCATACATTCCATTATACATGTGAATTCACATTGCACATATTCGTCTGCCCACTTTCTTTTTTTGCTCAACATAGTTAGTATGATGGGATTGCAATAATAAAGAAATCACACGACGTACCATCACAACAGTTACAAGCTGTATCATCGGTGGTGTAGTAGGTTTCAAGTTTGAACACGCAAATGAATGCACTACGGTCTTTTTGGACGGACGGTGTTTGTGACTTACATCTTTCAGGGCATTCACAAGTGCTCCATTTTCAGGCTACAAGTTTTCATTGTTAACAGAAACAATTAACGTGACAATAGCCAGATGGATATGTAATGGATATTACATATCCATCTGGTACCACTTCACAGTAATTTGTTCAGGAAAAGGCGGGACGTTCTGTGCAATAATTCGAGCTGATTGGACGATGCGACATTCCTCACGTTTGTTTTAACCAATCACGGCCACCGGTGAAAATTTCGTGTTCTATTTTGTCGAAGGGGGGAAAAGCACGAACATCTTATCAGCTAGAAATGCACGAAG
Source organism: Festucalex cinctus (assembly GCF_051991245.1). Classification (NCBI taxonomy): domain Eukaryota; kingdom Metazoa; phylum Chordata; class Actinopteri; order Syngnathiformes; family Syngnathidae; genus Festucalex; species Festucalex cinctus. Next base: position 27,332,982 of record NC_135414.1, read on the forward strand.
CGCCTCTTGCTGTTGAACATTCAACATGGAAATAGTGAGTCATTCTGGGAGAACAGAATCAATTGTAGCGACCATTCCGTCCATGTTCGGTTTGTTTGTTAGCCCCTGCGTCGGCGCTGGCTTCCTGGTTTCGTCACAGTTGCATATCCCGCCCCCAAACACAATGTCGCTCTGTGATTGGTCCGAACCAATGACGGTCATCAGCGGCAGCGGTACAAAATGTATTCTCCGACGTTTGTGAACTCACAAATACCGCGAGAATTCATCTTGCGAGTGCAAGGTTAAGAAACGATAATCGACCAATTGATCATTAAGAATTCTGCTGATTGCATGGAGTCGTCATTTTGTTGTGAATGTTCAGTGACATTTTTCAGCTCTGTTTGCAAACGTTGCTTTTTCAACTGCAATTATGTAACACTCCTATGTTATAATAAACTGCCCCACAAATAAAACTGAATATTAGATTCCCCCCCTAAATTTAAATTTTTGAAAAATGTGACCCAAGGTGGCCCTGAATCCAAAATGTGAGCAATGTGGCTTCTCTCTCTCTCTTTCTCTCACATGCACACACACGGATTCCCTGAGACGTAACAGACCTAAAGCTCTGTGAAGCATTTAGCAACACGCTAGCAGGTTGACTCCATGCTGGCAGCTCTGCACAGTGCTGAAGCATCTAATGCAATTTCAGTGCAACACAGCAGTCTGGGAATAAACATCACTGAAGTGTACATCGATTGTGCATTGATTTTTTTATTTGTATTTTTTTTTTTGCCATCTGATCAAATAATCTGCCCCACCCTTTCATCATTCATCCTTCCTCTCCCTCCACTCTCATTTGTGTAGCGCCTCCATTTGCCTCCAGACTTGTCTGAGACGGTGAGTCGCGTGAGCAGGGGGGAGCTGGCAGGAGCAACCGCGGTGGCTTCCGCCTGCGGCTCTGGCAGCAAGCACCTGGATTTCTAGAGCTGGACTGGCCACTGGGCAGGCGACACCTGGAACGCTGCGGCGACCCGCTCGCGGGATGCCCACCACGTTTGATGTCCGCTGCCAAGCCGTTTGGGATCTGCCAACTGTCAATTAACGTCATTCGTATGGACAGGTTTCGCTTCATTTCATATTCTTGTGTTTACTGACAATAAAGCCAACATCAGGTACATGTTCTTGTGGTCAACTTCCTTCACTAATCTCGTATAAATAATCCCAGTGTCCAAATGTCACCATCATAAAAACTTCATAAACTGTACATATGGTCATTTGTTAGGCATTGTAAATGAATCTTCATCATTCTCGTGGGGAAATAAGTGACCTCTTGTTAATAATCAAATGTAAAAACTGTAAAACAAGCTTTAACATACGTGACAAAGGCCTAACTAACATTTTTACTACGTTCTCTCACTCTCTCTAGCTGTTGCTCTTTCCCCGCCCTCTGCCCAAACATCGGGTCAGGCAAATGCTGAGCTGGCATCTCGCACAAACTCACGAGACGTCATGCGTGATGCATTTCCAACACCAAAGGTTTGAGCGATTTACAGTATCTTAAAGCAACAGGTAGCAGTTTCTCAAAAAAAAAAAAAAAAAAAGAATCGCTGTGAAATTCCAACATTTACAAAATTAACAATTTTCTTAGAATATTACAATTTTACTCTGTTCAAACTATATAGTTTATTCTCATAAGATTACAGATTTATTTCCATTGTAAGTTTTTTTTAAGAATTTTTTTTTAAATATTACAACGTTATTATTAAATTTATAACAGTTTTTACAGTATCAATTCCATTTTTTTATTAAAAAAACACATTACATCTTCATTTTCATGTTACGTTATTGCAAAATGTTCTCATTTTTTAGTGATTATGGAATATGACTTTTCTTTTCAAATATTTTTTTTTCTGTTCACAACTTAAAAAAAAAAAAAAAATATATATATATATATATATATATAATTATTATAATTATTTATTTTTTTATTTTTTTATTTTTTTTACGTACTTGTCAAGTATTTTTCCAAAGGATTCCTCAAATTGTATGGAAACGTTCACTCATTTTTTTGTTCAATGTAGCCTATTATTCATAATGCTAAATCTTTTTGCCTCATCTAATCTAACCCTCTAATTTGATGATGTCTTCTGAATTTAAATCGCTCAATTTTTACCTAATTTTTATAGTACACAGACAATAAACTTTTGTTTCGGTAGCTCTAAATGTTTTGCCAACTTGCAACTTTTCCCTATATTTCAACTTCACGATTGTAAAGATTATCAAATTATAATTTGTGTTCCGATTTTCTAACATGCTTAATACATGCAAAAAAAAAAAATGCACCTTCTTCCTCCTATTCATGACTTAATTTTGAACTTTTCAGCGCAAAATCATATAACTTGATTATAAAATTCCACTCTTTTCCTCATAATTTCTGTTCTTCTTTGCATCCCCCTATTTTCTTAAATATTACAACGCCATAAGAAGCTTCACACTCTGCGGTGTTAGAAAGTTACCGTCACATGATCTCACTTGCTAACGGCACGTGAAGTCAAATGATTGACAGCGAGCGCTTTATTTCAACCTCTTCCTCTTTCCCGTCGTCATTGTTGCACCGCAGCGTCGTCGTAATCCGCCAGACGGCGAATCGCTTTGACCTTTTCCTCATTGTGTGCTCAGATTGGTCGCGCCTCACATCAAGACCCGTTTGTTATTCACCGTGGAAGTGTCGCACTGACATTTGTCTTAATCTTGAAGGAACGGGAGGTGCAAGAGTGGCTTCGGTGGTGGTGGGCTCATATACGGAAGGGTGAGGGTTTGATTCCTCTGACCAGTTTGTTCCGCTCACGTTATCCATATTTGCTCCAATTTTACTCATTAGGGTGAGCTGGTGCGAAATTAAGTGCAAATCGTTTGTTAGTGTATACAAGTAGAGTTTCTCAGCTATTTTTGATTATTCATTTTTCTGCTGATTTGTTCATTTTATCCCTGATGTTTGAAAACAGATATCCACTTCCCACTCCTTTTTCAAAATAGGCCTGCTCCTTAGGCCTACTTTTTTAAGCTCCGCAGATAATGGCACGACAAAAAAAAAAAAAGTATCTCAAGAGAAGCGGTGTAGTTGTACTGTATATCATCACTGCTGTGATTTGGTTGTAAATAAAATTATTGGTATGTTTATTTAGTCATTTATTTGGCTCTACCAACACAACCGGTTCCAAAAAATAGATGCATTAGGCATCAATGCTGCATGCTAACTAGCCGCAGTGTTAGCGTCACTTTTGCCCCAAAATAATGAAATAATTTAAGCTTATTTCAGTCTTTCACGTTCATGGTGTGAGTTGGACGTTTAGTCCTTTTCCACATCTTTGTGTCACACTACTAAGTCATTTAATGGATATGACACAACCAGCTAAAATTACACAAAGTTGTCCGGTGCACTTGTTACTTTGTTAGCCACATTAGCATGTTGGCTGAGTGCCCGCTCCTGTTTTATACACTTTAACGTGACATGTAAACTTAAAACCTGTGTCCTGTTTTAGTGTACATGATCACTTGTGGAATGACTAGGGAAGTCAGACGTCCCAGGACCGTCCCCTTTTTGAGCCTTAGGTCCCGCGTCTTGGCGGATTTCGCCAACCTCATTGTTTTGTCCCGATATTACGCATGCATGTCCCATTCCGTGTCCCGTTTTTTGCCTTGTGTTTGTCAATCACACAGTTGTCAAAGCAATTCATACGATAAACCCATTACAAGGGAGTTGAACTGTTAAATTCCTTTCTATTTACTGTACTTCCAAATTTAATTCACGTTTGTGGTCTCATATGCTTTCGCATCGAATCGGCAGCAGGAAATAGGCATTGACCTGAAGTAGAACTAATACCTGCTTTCGCATCTAAGAATCATGGGAAATGTAGTCCTACTACCAGTGGTTGTCACTCGCCAGTCAAACAATGCAAACTGAGCTGCTCGATGACCCAGATAAAAAATAAATAAAACTCCAGTCAAATTGAAATTTTACAAGTATAAAGTTGTAACAACGATCCATCTGTTTTCTATAGCCCATGTTTGTATGAAAACATCCACCCAATATTCAAACCCCAAACCCATAGAACTGTAAGGCAGACATGTTAACCACTAAACCACCGTGCTTCCCTGATTTTACTTCAGTGTCAAGAAAAAAAAAAAATGCTGTGAAAACAAAAGGGTTTAAAAAAAAATCTTTTCAGACACAATTTTACTGTACAAAATGTTTTTTATAGTTTTCACAAAATACATTTAGAAAGCTCCATTTTAAATAAAATTAAATTGAAATATTTAAAGAGACAGTGTCGACATTTTTATCTCCATTTGCCCAGACGATGTGTCCATGTTCTACATAACACACCAACGTGAAAATAAAATACAACAAAAAGTCAAAGCGCATGACAGATGATGCGAGAACAAAAACAAACAAAACAAAAACAAAAAAAAACTCCCATGGTCTTCAATTATAAATAAGGACTGCGGGGCTCCGCCGCAGTCGTACAAACTCGAAGCCGATGTCGTCGAACCCAAGACGTGTTTACAAAATGTTGCAACATAAGACTAATATCTTAAAAAATAAAAATAAAAAAAAAATGTGTACTAGATGAAATACAAAGGCTTTGGTCTGTTTTACAATCAACAATGATTAAATCTGATATGTACTTGTAAACAACTGCCAAACACTTAAGTTTAAAACTCTGTCAAGCAATGTTTAATCATAATTATAGGAATTAAATATTTCTAGTTGCACACATTTTTTTGACCATAGGACACTATATTACAACTATAGCTAAGAGACAAATTGTACCTGACCCTAAAGAAATGTACTTTATGATGCATGGAACATTTATAGAATATTCTTGGTAGGGGGAGCAGGAGAGGGATGTTATAAATGAAATCAACTTTTATTGGAGATTTTTTTTTTCTCTCTCTCTCTCTTGAGGGAAGACAAGTACTTTACATTTGGACAAGAAACAAAAATTCGAGCAAAGACGCAGTCTACCATTTACAGACTACAGGCTCCCGCGTCGGTCCTCGCGGGGGTGCGGCGGAGGTCCCACTCGGATTGCTTTCGATAACCGTGTGTGTGCGTGCGTGCGTGTTTGACTGCAGCCTCTTCCTCGTGGGGACAATAAATAGTTTTTTGTTTTTTGTTTTTCCCAAAGAGTCTTCCCTCCATTCATGATATGCAACAACAGCGTCCATGCGCAGAGCGTCTGGATATAATAAGCACGTTCAAAGATAGTCATGGCAGAGTGTTCGACAACATGGTTTCCTAGCAGTCCATCTATCAGCACTTGATCGTTCATATTCACATACAAATGGCCATTTACTAACACACCAGAAAGAAAAATAGGAAACAATGACTGGAAATAGTAAAAAAAAATAATAATTGTTTTTGTTCCATAAAAATGTAACACCGGGCACTTTTTTTACGAGAGGTCCGTTTGTCTTTTGAAATCCCGTCCTCGTTTGAATGTGCCGGGAGTTACGCAAGTCCTCGTCCTCCTCCTCCTTTTCTGTGTTGTGTGTGTGTGTGGAGCGTGTGTATGAGGAGGTCCGCGTTGGAGCTCACAAGGTGAAGTAGCTCTTCTCTCTACTGTAGTCTCGACCAGTACTGAGACATGTCCGGCTCGCTCCCTGGGACTTGCACTGGGACAGACACTCCAGGAGAGATGAGTCCTACGCAACAAAGACGCACGTGAGTCAGTTCGCAAGGACACAAACTTCCTTCAATGCATGACAGTGAATCAATAATCCCCCTCATAAAAAGATTACAACTCCCCCAGAAAAAGTGGCACATGAGCCAGTTTGGATCCCATGCTCAAGGTCAAGGAATTGGTGTCTTTTAGGTCAAATAGGAAGCAGACTATGGCGCCTAAAGGTTTGCGTCGCCTTTGCACGACGCTAACCGGTAAAAATGGAGCAATCCGGGAGCACCTAATTCACTAAACACGCACAGATGGGGAAATACGTTACTAAGTGCGCTGCCAACCAGATTGCGCCACGGTGGGCCGGTGTTATTTGCGCGTATGTAAATAAGGACATTTGCATACATTTGACGCTCAATTGCCCACCCCAATGCAAATGAGACTCATTGATATGCAGCGTCTAATTCACTAACGCCAGCGCAAATAGCCACACAGAGTTTGCGTGACGCAAATAACGTTTATGGAAAGCATGTATTAACCTGCCGCAACCTCGATCCCAGGATCATGACAGCAGTGCATGCCATTTGCGGCACAACATTCACACACAGAGAGAGAGAGAGAGTGTGATGGATGGATAGATAGATAGATAGATTTCTTGCATGAACCGTTCACAGTTCATTGGAAGCGCAAGAGAAGTTAAATTTGTGTGCTCCAGAATCATGGGTTATATTCAACTCATACGCATTGGCCAAAATTATGAAAAATAATGTAGAGGAAGTCCCAAGTTTGTTAGATTCTCTATTCATTCCAATACAGACTATTGAGGTGTAAACTTCAGAATTATTTAATACTAATGAAGTCCATTTTAGTTAATGACCTATTTCAATGGAGCACATTGATGTGAAAACGTCAAAATTATTAATTCTAATGCAGAGGGAGTCCATTTTTGTTAGTTTCTCAATTCATTTCAATGGGGAGTATTGATGTGAAAACTTCAAAATATTTAATAGTAATGTAGAGGATGTCCCGTTTTTGTTAGTTTTTCCATTCATTCTGATCAAGAATATTGATGTGAACATTTTGAAATTATTATTAATGCAAAGGAATTCCATTTTTGTTAGTTTATCAATTCATTTTCATTGGAGAGTACTGATGTAAAATCTTCAGAATTATTAATAATGTCGTGTTAGTTTCACACTTCATTTCAATGGGGAGTATTGATATGAAAATTATTTCAAAGCGTGTCCAAAATGAGAGTAATTTTATAAGAAGTGAGGCAGAACAAACACAACATAAAGAATTTGTAGCCAACAAACTAAAAACCACATCGAGCCAAGCTTTTTAAAAGCAAACAACTTCATTGGATAGTGACATCATATTATTCTATATCTGCTAAATTGTCTGCGATGGACGGATCTTCAATGTTCAGGTAGCCGCAACCACCACTTGATTAGCCCCTGGGCCTGCCTGTCCTATAAATAAAAATAAAATATCAAAATAAAATAAAATAAATAAATATAATAATAATAAATAAAAATAGCTAAGTGAAGGGACATTGTGATTTTCTAGGAATCTACACGTGATCATTTGACAATGTCAGAGAATTGACAAGAATTAGCTTTCCGTTTCCAAAAAAAAAAGGTTGCTGACCCCCTGATCCATATTCTAAATTGTCCATAGGTGTGAATGTCTGTAAAATTTGCCCAACGACAAGCCCAGGTTGCATCCTGCCTCCCGCCCCAAAGTCGGCCGCTTGTTAGCCTTGACGGCGCCAAGCAAACAGGTGAGCGAACGGTCGCCGTAAAAGTGCGAGGCGGCGCACGCGCTGGCATTTAATAAAGAGCGAGTACAAGCGCCGATGAATCACGTTAATTAGCAATTTAGCACAGAGGAAATGTGCTTCTGCGCCATTAAGTGCTCACGACTATAAGTCGTATATATATGGCTGCGTTTGGCGCCCCCCCCCCACCACATTAATGGACCGGAACTAAACGATAGGCTCAATCCAAAAGCAAATGAAATACACATGATGTAGTAGCGCCTAATTAGGGAGGGTGGCAGTTGACTGGCGCGCCGCCACGATGACAATTTCATTTCCCCGCCCGCCTCCGAGCATGCTGGGTAAACAATGAACTGTCTTGCCTACCTGTTGAGGTGGTACCAGAAGCGCTCATTGATTGGCTGTTCATATGTGCCTGCATATGCGGGGGCGTGTACGTTTCGTAGCTGCGCCCGTTCACAGGCGGACTGGTAGGCAGCATGCAGGAATAGGAGGAGGTCTGGCTGGGCTATAAAAGTGGGGGGGGGGAGAATGTGGACATTAGCGCAGTGGTCGGGTCCGATTGCGCTCGATCGTCGGGACCCGTGAGCGCGCGCTGAGCCGGGCCAGGTTGGTTTTCCACTTACTTGCATAGGTAGATTGTTGGCCATGGTGAAGCTGGGCATCGGGGGCAGCGCGCTGTAGGTGTTGGTGAGGGCTGAGTCGGCTCGGCCCAACATGGACCCCGAAGTGAACGACACTGGAGGGGAGAATACGAGCGCTTGAGGACAGGGATGAGCATTTCAGTTGTAATAACAGTGTTCACCACTAGATGGCTTCATTAGAGACGCTATCCGCTGAAAGATTTCAACGTTGCTTGCTAACATATCAATCTCAAAATTTGACAACGGCAGGTTTGTTTGTTTTTGTTTTTTTTGCAACAAGAACCGTTGACAGTTTGTTAAAAGCACATGAGGAGTTAACACTGAATTTGTGTTCTCCATAAACAAGGATATATTTGAACATTTTCTAATGTTACAAACGTGGCTGTTCTGACGGGAAGGTTTGCTGTGAAGCAGTTTTTGTGCCAAAATGTTTGATTTTTAGGGGGAGAGCCATTTGCACAGTGAAAAAAAAAAAGTTAGAGATACTTCACTTATTTCGCCCATTATACCAATAAAAAGTTAATATTTTGTCTATAATGAATTTGATACTTTCATCATTTTTCATGTCCAATTAAGTGCACTTAAAGACACATTTTGCAACTTGCTGTCGACTGACAATGACATCACAAGAGCTCAGGTAACCAATCACAGCTCAGCTTGTGAATGTCACATGACCAAACTTGGAAAACAGCTGAGCTGTGACTTCTTACCTGAGCTCTTGTGATGTCATTTTCAGTCGATAGCAAGTTGCAAAATGTTTTTTTAAAGGTACTAATTGTACAGTAAATATAATGAAAATATTACATTTATTATAGGCAAAATATTAACGTTTGACTGCCAGAAATGGCTAAATAAGTAAAGTATCCCTTTAATATGCACATATTTGAAATTGAATTTTTGTCCTAAAAAAATTGTGTCCGATTTTTGGCTAATTTTTTAGTTATGAAGTTAAACAAATACTGAAGGGCAAAGTATTTTAGAAACAGTCAAATATTCTGCCTGTAATTCAAAATCTTTATTGTTCTAAGCGTAAAGGGACCATTTTGTTTTTATTTATATTTTTTAATTAATAAGCCAATTAATGACTTGTTGGAATTGTTGCTCTGCCAAATATTGGGGACGAGGGCCATTAATAAGCCATTAGGTAAAATAGGAGGAAAACCTTTGAATCTATGGTTTAAAAATTCACCTTCAGTATAATTATATCAAAACAAATTATTATCATTAAATCTTAATTTCAAGTCAAATTATTTCTTCTATAAGGAAAGGAAAGAGAAGTAACTACATTGAAATGAATGTAAACATTAAAATACGCAAAGGTGAAATACTTTGAAACCAGCATTTGTTCCTGGAGCATACAGCTGCTGTACACAGCATTTCAAAATTCATTATGGAGTAATAGTAAAACGTTTTTTTTAAATCTATTTTATAGTAAAATATTAAGGACAATGAGAATATGTGTTGAATGTTAAACTAAAAACTTAAACTAACAGTGACGACCTCATTGTTGTGAAACGTGAGTAAATCTAAGGCAGGAACTTGCTGTGCATGTTTACAAAAACTTTGACAACTAACTCTGAACATGGAACAGCTAACATATTCAAATTTAAAGCAACTTCCAAAGAATATTACTAACATATACCAAATTCTCCCTCCTCCGGCTAATTGCTATCGGCTACTGCTTGCTGTCTGTGGGGGGAGGGGCCTATTTATTGATGTGACCCCAAACAACTTTGCAAACATGCCAAAACAACTTATACTGTCCGGAGTTTAAGGGGGGGGGGGGGGGAAAGACACACAAATTTGACTCCATTTTTAAGACGATCCATTTGGATGCAAGTCGTGCAGGATGCAAGTCGTTACGCTGATGTCATATTTCTTTTACGTTTTCATATTTAACGTTGGCTTTTTTACACTTTACACTCAAGAATGTTAAAATCAAATTTGCGTGAGTCGCATATGCGACACAAGCCATTACTCCATCCTCATTAAACTTGACACCTGAGTGTTTTATTGCTTTTACACTGTAATATTATTATTATTATTATTTTTTTTTTTATATGACAGTCCAGCATGTGTGTTTTTTACGTACCAGGCGTGGTGGGCTGCGGGATGGCCTGGTACACGCTGGTGCTGAAGCTGCTGCTGATGGGGATGTGACTGGAGGAATTGCTGGCCTGTCGACGCTGGTTGCGAAGCTTCTCCTCGCGCCTCCACTTCGCTCTCCTGTTGGAGAACCACACCTGCGAACGAAGGCGACACGCCGTCTTGGTGAACGCGGCTCGTCCGAGAAAGAAAGAAAGCAAGCCGAAAGGGATGCTCACTTGTATTCTCGCCTCCGGGAGGTCGATTTTGGCCGCTAGTCTCTCCCGCGCAAACACGTCCGGGTAATGAGTTCGTTCAAATTCTGCAATGAAGACGTTGGACGTGAGTACATGCACGGTTGATGATGTAATATTACAGATTAGAGCATTTATTCGTTTCTTAGATTTTGCTGAGATGTTGAAAAGGCAATAAACGTTTTTTCTTCTAGAAATTACAGAAAATGTAACTGCCAAATTGTAAATAGAAACGTTGTCTTTTAGACTGCAGTGCGCCCCTAGTGTTACACAAAAGAATTTCAACATAAGTGCAGTTCACTTGTATTTAAAGAGACACTTTACTTATTTAGCCATTTTTCTCTATAATTAATTTGATACTTTCATTAGTTCTCACGTACAATTAGTAGCTTTAAAAACACATTTTGCAACTTGCTGCCGACTGAAAATGACATCACAAGGGCTCAGGTAACCAATCACAGCTCAGCTTGTGAATGCCACATGGCCAAACCTAGAAAACAGGTGAGCTGTGATTGGTTATCTGAGCCCTTGTGATGTCATTTTCAGTCGACAGCAAGTTGCAAAATGTCTTGAAATGCACTAATTGGACATGAAAAATAATGAAAGTATCAAATTAATTATAGACAAAATATTAACTTTTTATTGCTAAAATGGGATAAATAAGTGAAGTATAATTTAACTTGAACTAAATTTTACTTTTAACTTCATGTTAATAATTAGTGATATTCATTTATGTCTAGGCATTGCTCATGGTCTTAGTTTCTCCCAATAATTATTTTATTACTATAAATCTCTGCCAGTATTTACATTTTCACATGATCACATCTGCCAATATTCCTAGAAAATTACAATGTCTCATCACTGGTTGAGGTATTCAGGCCAGCAGGCTGCTCATGTGCATGGTCCTTGGGGCTACCTGGTATGTTTGTGACCCCGTTTTAAAATATATTTCGAACATATTTTTCTCAGCCCCGTGAGAGAGAAAAAAAAAATCCTAAATCTGGCCCTGCTGTTCATTTTCAAACGTTATAGTAGCTTACAATAATATCAAATACAGTCTCTTGGGCCTATTATGCTGCTGTATTTTAAAGTTGGTCCTGAATATGCTACTTGGAGAGATAAGTATTTTTTTAGATGGTATTTGGTGTAAAAGGTTTGAGAGTTACTGATTTAAGAGCATTTATTTTCAGAAAGAGAACCAATTAAAAATTTATAGTATTTTTTCCAAAAGCTGGAGCCTATAAACATTTTTGTTGTTTTGTTTTGTTTTTTTAGTGTTGGTTTTTTTGTTGTTTGTTTTTAGATATCTTGAGGGAATGTATGAATGTATAAACAAAACGCAACATTTTATTATTAATTAATTAATTAATTAATTAATTAAGTGTGTCGTGGTACACACATTGGCCAATTCATAACTTACACTATAGTGACATCCATTACAGGAGCTGTTTAAAAAAAAATTAAAAATCCACCTTTCCAACAGATAATGCTCACTTGAGATGTTTTTCATTTTATGTTCATCATATTGCGGTTGTACTGCATCCTGCAGGCGCTCAGTGTCGAATATTTGTTCTCATAAGTTAACCAAAATAATGGAAACATTTGCAATCAACTTCGCATCGTTTGTTAAAAGCAAAAATTGCCGATTGTGTAGTTGGCACCTTTCTCCAGCGCCTCGATCTGCTCCTGCGTGAAGGAGGTGCGGTTCCTCTGCAACTTCCTCTTGAGCTGCAGGCGCATCTGAGTCTCCTCCGAGTCTTCGCCGTTCGAGCTGATGGAGTTTGTGTTTTCCCCCACGCCGTCTTGCGGCTGGCAGCCGTCTGTCAAGGTTGGAGAAGCGCGTCGTTAGAATAAAAAAAAAAAAAAAAAAAAAAAAAAAAAGTAGTCTGGAGTTGAATTTTCGAAAACAAAGTATAAGCTAATCAGGCTGAATAGTTAGTTAGATCTTGTCATTCTCACATGCCTCGTGGTTTAGTTTAAAATTCCATTTATAAATATATGAAATAATAATGCAATATTTAAGGTTGAAACCCCCCGAGGAGGGGAAAAAAATATATGCTTCTTAATTTTATAGTCATACAAAAAAAATCGTAGTTTGAACAAACGTCACGTGGTTCAAATCTTGCGAGACTTCAGTTCAACATGCAAACAATGACTTTGGCTTCAATTCAATTTCATACATTTGTATTTTGAATTTCACTATATAGCCGCCATCAGCGAGCATCAAGTGATTTACAGGACTGTCTCAGAAAATTACAATATTGTGGTAAAGTCCATTATTTTCTTTAATGCAATTAAATAAGCAAAAATGACATATAATCATTACAAATTAACTGATATATTGCAAGCCTTTTATTGTTTTAATATTGCTGATTATGGATTTTTTTCTTTTTTTTTTTTTTTACTTGGTCTGAGGAAATATTCTAATATTTTGAGATAAGATATTTGGCTGAAAATGCCATAATCAGCAATATTTAAACAAAAAAAGGCTTGCAATATTTCAGTTGATTTGTAATGAATCCAAAATGTATGGCATTTTTGCTCATTTAATTGCATTACAGAAAATAATGGACTTTACCACAATATTCTAATTTTCTGAGACAGTCCTGTACTCTTCCTGCATGTGATTTTCCTTTTTCTTTGGCTTTTGGCAACATCTATGTCAAAATAATCACCGCCACGTATAGATAACAACAATGATATAGGCCTATTTGTTTGTTTGTTTGTTTGTTTTCTCCGTGTTTTTCATTCGTTATCTTCGTACAAAACATGATTTTAAAAAACGAAAACAGCACGGAAAATTAGCAAAACAAACATTGAGTGAGCAGGTTCGAAATTTGACCCAAATTGGGTTGTTTTTGTTTACGAGTGTAGGAAGAGAGAGAAGCGTCTTTTCAGCGACTTGTTTTTAAAAAAAAAAAAAAAAAAACTCAACACCCCCCCCCCCCCCTTTCAACCCCCAAGCAGGCTCAATGGTGGTTCCCATATGGGCGTCGGTATCTCCATTGAGGTGACCACCAACTTTATTTTGAATAGCAGAGGAGGCCTTTTCAGGCCGACACAATGGCTGGAGGAGTAAAGGGAAACCATTAAACTTTGGACACTAACAGGCTGCAGGGACGAGCAAGCCTGTAGTCCGCGCGGTGGGTGTAATATATGTGAGGTGACAAAAGGATCCTCTCCCACTGGAGCTGCGCAGGCCGCAGTCTTTTTCTTCTTCTTTTTTTTTTCTTTTTTTCGCCATTGTTGTCCGTGGGGAGAGCTTTGAGTCCAGTGTGTTAACCCTTATCCACTAGTATCATTAATCACGTCCACGCCACTCAGGATTTCTGTCCTCAATTGGAAACAAATGAGTGAGGAGAGAGCATTGCAAGCCCCCCGCCCCCTTTTGCACTCACCCCTCCAAACAACCCCAAAATAAGGCCAATCTATTCACCACCACGAGGAGGGCAAGGACCCCCAACCCACCCCCCACCAGCCCCACCCCCCTTCAAAAAGGCTTATCGACTAATGTCTGTCCACTTGTTGGACATCATTATCACGTCGAGAAAGTGAGTATATGTGCAAACGTTCCTGCACATCAAATCAAATAAGGGACTCGAGTATAATCGGCAACAGGCCGATACTGTGGATGAGGATAAAGGGGGGAGTGTGCAGCTATTATCCGTGGGCCAGACCGGGCGACGCTGCGGAGATGGGATTTGTTTTCTTTGCGAAAGGGGGGAAAAAAAAAAAAAAAAAAGTGAAATAAACGCATTCTTTAGTATCACGATGTCTCAGCCAGTGAGGCGGAAAAGCAGCAGCACAAAAAAAAAGAAGGGGGGAGCAAGGAGAGAATAAAGATAGCGAAGCAATTGGGGCACCTTTCAGACGATCAAAACACTTGAGAAAAGAGAAAGTGTCACACTAAATCCTTATAAAGGGATTTAAAAGTTCTTGTGGGGATTGAAAATGTCTTTTTATGGACACTTGTAGCCCCCGCCCACTTTATTATTATTATTATTATTATTATTATTATTATTATTATTATTATTATTATTATTATTTGGTGGCATCGTTTTATCTTAACAATATTAAAACTGTTTCCGGTTGCGTTTCGGTGAAGAAAAAAGATTATTCTGAGGATATTTTAAAAAAAAAAAAATGTTGGTAGTAATTCTCAGAAAAGTGATACAAGCTCGGTGGTCACACTTGAAGCGGAGAAACAAACCACACTTTTATCTCGCCTCGCAAAAAGGAGCCGTGCAGCAGAAAACATGGCGACTTCATTCCCCTAACAAGTCTGGACATTAATTGGCGGGAACTCCGAGCACCTGTACCTAGGCGACGCCTGATGACATCACTTGTTCGCGACACACCTCGCCGTGGGTTTTAGGCCTATTGATTTTGTGTGTGTGTGTGTGTTTAGTTTTAACAACAGTATTAATATTTGTTTTTGTTTTATTATAATGACTATTAATATTGCTTTTATTTTTATCATCATCCTTTTTTTAAATTGTATTTTACTATAATGACTATTAATATTGCTATTATTTTATTATCATCATCATTTTTAAGTTTTATTTTATTATGACTATTAAAATTGCTATTATTTTTATTATTCTTTTTTAGTTTTATTATGACTACTAATATTTCTTTATTGTCATTTTTTTAGTTTTATTATAATGACTTAATATTGCTTTTTTTTTTATCATCATCATCATCATTCTTTTTTTTATTTTTATTTTTATTATGACTATTATTAATATTGCTAATATTTTTTATCATCATCATTCTTAGGAGTGGTGTATTTTATTATTGCTGCATTTTATGACATCACGAAGTTTCCTCTACATTAAACACGTCACATTTATTCCAATTAAAGTGGGAGTGCCGTGCTCAAGGACACTTCGGGTATAGGGGAGGAGCTGCAACTCAATCATTACGTCATTCTTTTGACCGGTATGAGGAATGAACAGGAGGCCCTTTGGTCGCTTTTCAAAATATTATTATTATTGTTGTTGTTGTTATTATTAGGCCTATTATTGAAATGAATCAATCAAACAAGTGAAAAAAATATTCATCATCATATGTCCAAATAGTAATAATGATAATGGCGATAATGAATGGCGCTTAATGTGATCGTTTCCGCTTTGATGCTCGTTAATAGCCCCCACCACGTGTCCGAATGACGCTCAAACAATTAAGCAAATGATTATTTGCCGCGCCTCACTTGCGCCACTTCCGCTTTTTTTTTTTTTTTCTTTCGGCCAACTAAATCTATAGAAGTCCATTTATTATTTGCTTTGCATTTGAAGGCCGCGCGCGAGCTCGGGCTGTGCATGCCGTCGGGCTTGCCTCGGTTCGCGCCTCCGCGCGTTCGTCACACAAAAAAAAAAAAAAAAAAAAAAAAGGAGGAGGGGAAACAGACAAGAGAGAAGGCCAGACAAAGGCCTCTGCTAATGAGCAATTACACGTTGCGTGGAGGAGTTTTTTCCCATCAGCCGTCATTGCGTGTGGATGGTAACATTCCTTTTGTGCCTCCGGCGCTGTCACGCACGTCCACGGCGGGGACAGTGCAGGCATTGAGGCCTCAAAATTGTTTGATGATGATTGGGGGGGGGTTCGCTCACCTTGATTCGGCTGGCCCGGCACCGATGTTCCGGGGTACCAGCCGGGCCGGGTCCCCCAACTTCCTGTCTGACCGTTGAGCATCCTCAGCTTGTCATACATGCCATCTGCGCCCATCTGTTGCTTCTCACTCGCCAGGTTGCGCAAGACTCGGTTTATCGATGACACCTGAAAGGGTGGAAAAAGGGGGGGGGTTATAACAAGGCACGGGTGAGACTAGGGGGGAGCGCCGTGATTGCTAATTGGCAATAAATGAATGCTTGGACAAACAACAACAACAACAAAAAAGTGATCAAATGGAGCTAATGCGATCATGCACGCAATTTATGCTCGTGTGCGCATGCGCGCTTACGCTGGGTATGTTGTCGTTGGTGCAGACGCCCTCCGATAAAAGCCGATCTCGGATCTCCCACGCGAAGATGGACGGACACTCCCGCTTGTACTGCGCGATCTTGGCGACCACTTCCGGCGTGGCGACGCGCGGCTTGCTGCCGCCGATGGCGCGCGGCCTTATGGAGCCCGTCTCATAGTAGCGGCCCAGGATTTTGCTCACGCAGCCGTTGGACACCTGGATGGAGATCAAAAGAACACAATTCACATCCATTATTTAGGACTATCCGGCGAATGTCTTGCGAGGGCGTTCAAGTCATTATCACCTTTTCACTGTCCACCACTTGGACTTCATCATGGGTCTATAAACACAGAAAATATGCCTTGAATGGTACATTAGGCATTTTCTACAAGAAATCTTTTTTTTTTTAGCTTTTTTTTTTTTATCTTCTTCTCCTTTCTCCAGTGTCCAAAGAATGTGTGCGCATTGCCTGCATGCGTACAAGCTGCTTTGAGGCGAAAACAAAAATGTTTGTTTTTTTAAATAATAATAATAATAATAAACCGAATGCAATAAGAGCGAGTGCCCACCTGTAGTATCCGTGAGATGTCGCAGGGTCGAGCACCGCTATGGGCGAGTTCGACGATTTTCTGCCTGGTGGAGTCCGGCAGCGGTCTGCCGTTCACGAACACGCCACCGAGCTGGTTGACGCCGCTGTGACCTGCGTTAGGGAGGGGGGGGGGGAGCACACGAGAGGCCAAATCACATATTTTATTCGAAACACAAATCGATCGAACGAAAATCCATGTCAATTAGGATGCGGTGTTTAAATCGTGCGCAAATCCGCCTTAAAATAAAAAAATAAAAATAAATAAAAACATGCATGTTACCTTTGCTATCCCTGACGCAAAAAATGAAAATCGTTTTAAAAAGGTCCAAAACATGCAAAACTAAATTTCTAAAAAAAATAAAAAAAATAAAAAGTCGCGCTCAGGGGTGGAAATGTCTGTGGAAATCGTTGCTCGCCTCGCGCCAACCTGCAGCCGAAATGTGAGCGAGGACTCCCGGGAGCTTGTCCGCGCGTGTCCGCGCCTTTGCTGCCTTCCCCTGCGCTGCCTCCCGCTACATTGACTCCCCGCGCCAGGGCTCCTTAGCAATAAATAAGCTCCAAATATAGACGAGAGGTGGGGGAAGCGGCAAATATGATGAGCCTGGCTGACATTTGTCTTGAAAATAAAGCTCGCCGCACGTCAAGTTTGAGCTTAATTTCTGGGAATGGGCGGAAGTCGCCTCGGATCATGCACGGGAGGCTAATTGAAAAGATCAGTTGGAGCACTTTGTGGCAGCCACGTCACTTTGTGACACGGCTCCCGCGCTGCGAAATCGCATCGTCACGACAAATGGTAGCATGATAAAAAACGAGCCTTTCTGTCTGCATTTGGATATCGCTCAGACCCAATTGGACGCTACTCGTTTACCCTCCGAGGGGAGACTTTGGTTTTAAGGTGGCCTGAGGGTGGGGGTAGGGGGGTGGGGGGTGGGGGGGGGCTGCGCGCGGTCACACAAACGAGGGCGCGCCTGGATTCTTAACATATTAAAAGTGACATGTAGTGTTTTTTCTCCCCTCCTTCCGCCTCCCTCCTCCTTTTTCGCTCTTCCCTTGTTTGTATTTGACAACAAATGCAGCCATGTTTGTGCGCTTATCAAAAAAAAAATAAAAATAAATGCTCCGTTGATGCTAAATCCACTATCATCCCTCAATGCTAATTCCAGGATTAGTCGGAATTAACAGACTTGTTACGGCGCCTTCAACCGATGTCATATTTCACATTAATCACTAGGGGTGTTAAAAAAAATTATAATAATCGATTCGTCAATATATCGCGATACTACAGCACTTCAATAGGCAGCCGAATCGATTTTTTAACATCCATTTTTGATGGAAAAAAATCTTAACTTTCACACCTTAAGCATGGAAGAATGTTATATTGATGGAACATTAAGTCCTAATATTTTATTTCCATTCTGCTCTAATATGAAAAACCTGTTTGTTAAATAAAGTGGCTCATAGTTATAATACTGAAGTTTGAGATCAATAAATAATAAATTTTCATACGAATCTTACAGTGTACATGTACAAGTTGACTGAATGCTATTTTCTAAATTGAGTAAAAACAACCGACTTGTAAATTCATATCGGGATTTTCCTCGGTATCGGATCGTGACCTATGAATCGTGATACGGATCAAATCGTCAGGTGCTTGTAGGCAATTCACGCCCCTATTAATCAGCCAAAAGAAAACACCTGATCGATTAAAAAGCTGTCAGAGTCTTAATCAGGGGGCTCAAATTCCCTCAAGTGGCCGCTTGGCGCTGATTACGCGCCTTGTCGTCTATTGCGGCAAAGCATATGATGTCATTTTGGACGCACCCAAGGAGTTATTAGGCACAAAAGACCACCGCGACCTCTGGACAACCCGTGGAAGATCCCCCCCACCACCCCCTCGCGGCAGACATCACGCGCCAAAGCCATTTTTAAGACCCCACCATCATCATTTACGCACATGACGCCCCTCAGCATCCGAAACCAAATTTGCGCACACATTACAGCACAGACACGAGTGCAGATATGGAGGATGTAATGGAATAAAGTTATTGCACACACCTTCATCACAGATGTCATACACCTCTTGTCCAGCAGCAAGAGAGAAAACGTTCATGTTTAACTTTTTTTTTTTTTTTTTGCTTGTTGAATTGGCACCAGGAATTAGACAGCATTCAACGCACGACTTAAATAAGACGCAACTTCCGGTATGGCCACGTGTGTGTGTGTTATGTGTGAGAATGACGCGCTCATTTGCATAAAGACATTATTTCTTCCCGCTCATGTTTCATGCAAAGCGGATAGGTAAATATTCAACTCTCTCCAATAATTACAAAATAAATAAATCATGAATTAACAGCATGAAATGGCTGTCAAATCAGTGACAATAACGGCAGGTCATGCAAATTGAGGCCTACAACACATTTCCTCCTTCTCCTTTTTTTTTTTTTCAAACCGTATGCACCATAACAACATGCAATTAAAAAAAAATATGAATTTAAAAAACAAAACTTACTGTTCTGCATCATTGAGGCGACGCCAGACTCCCACGTGGCTTGATTGTGGTACTCTTGAGCGTCAGGAAGAGCAGAAACAACAGCTTATAATAAGACATTTTAAACATAATAATAAAAAAAAACATATTAATAAATTTTCTTGATACATATTTTTGTCATCTCGTTCCTTATTATTTTTTTTCTTAAGTGGTTTATAGTATTTACTTAGTGCAGTTTAGCATCCTCGTTTGTGTTGCGTGTTTGTATTTTTGTATATTAAACTTGCCTGGAAGCAGAGTTGACTGTCCCACTGTATTACAATTTAGTCAATCATCTGCCGTTTTCACTACTTAATGCCTCCCTATAGGACAGAGCAAAACAAGACATTAGCACAGCCAAAGCTATACTGATGTAAGTGTCAAACCCGGCCACACCTTTTACAGGAACGCACGCTCATATTTCTCCTCACTTGAATTCATATCCATTTTTTTTCCCCCCAAATAACATCGGATTTGTCATGTCTTTTTTTTTTTTATTTCCAGGCCTCTTCAAATGACGGGACGAGCCGGATTTGGCCCAAAGGCCTTCAGTTTGACACCCTTTAAGGCTTTATATTTACATTTTTTTGTTGCTTTAGAACTTGAAAGTGCGCAGAGACAGTGCTGGAAAAATAAAACTGTGGAGGTGCAGTCATCAACAATGCACCCCCCCCCAACCAACCCGGGGCGACAGCTCGGCCATGGGCCGCCACAAACACGCACAGCTTCCCAACTAAAC
Source organism: Festucalex cinctus (assembly GCF_051991245.1). Classification (NCBI taxonomy): domain Eukaryota; kingdom Metazoa; phylum Chordata; class Actinopteri; order Syngnathiformes; family Syngnathidae; genus Festucalex; species Festucalex cinctus. The sequence goes on from NC_135414.1 coordinate 27,353,219, forward strand.
ACACCAACAAGTTCACATTAATACAAAGAGCCGGAGGCACGCATGTACACCCCCCCACACCACCACCACCCCCCCACCTCTTTCGGGACCATTCACACATGCACACATTCTCTCACACACATGCGACCGTGACCCCGGTGCAACCACAGTGTGAATGCTTTTTTTGTTTCCTTTTTTTTTTTTTTTTTTTTTTTTTTTTTAAATTGTAAATAGAAGAAACAGAATTATTTTGTCGCCGTTCAATATTTGGTGGCGGTTGTAAAGCGCGTCCAGACACACAAGAGCGCAGTAGGGCGCTCAATTTGGGGAAAGACAAATGCATTAAAAGCTTTTCAATTTGGGTGGGTGGGTGGGGGGTTGGGGGGCAGATACGAAAAAAAAGGGGGGCAGTGAGGGAGGTTTTTTTTTTTTTTTATATGCGGGAGTTGTGTTGTGGTCGCTAATAAAATGGCTGCGTGCACTTGCTCCGCCATTAATCACATCTCAAAATTCCATCACACAAGCACGTTTCAAAACATAAACAAAAAAAAAGCCCAGCACATAATAGTTTAAAAAATTAGATTTCCAAATCTCATTTGAGGTGACGGCGCAGCTTTTTGAAGCTTGTGGTTAATAATTTATTGCAATCAGGTCGAAAGCTCAAAGGTTGTTGTTGTCGCATGCAGCGGGGTTAACTAACTATATCATCTCATCTGCATTTCTTTTGCTGCGCTAATCCGGAACAACAATGTCTTAATTCAATATGCTTATTCTCATACATACAGCGAAAGGCGCGCAGGCCTCACTTGTTTTGGCTTCAAGTTGTAAAGTGTGACACTTTTTTTTTTTTTTCTTTTTTTTTTACAAGCAGGTGCCTCCTGTAAAAATCAACTCGGTCAAATGTCTTTTTTTTTTGGTGTAGGCCTATTTTATTTTATATGATAAATTATAGTAATTTACGGATGTTTTTTTTTTTTTTTTGAAACAAACATATAATAAGAGAACGTGAATTAATTTTATAGCCAGCTACTTTTATTTATTTATGGACGACATCAGGCCCGAGTGACTATTTTTCATTCCAATCGCAATTAAATTATTATTTCTAACTGGATTGTAAATAAAACAACATTTCGAGTGCTTTTTTGTTGTTGTTAATTAGTCTAAAAGTGGGCCTGTGCTGACAGTTTCTTTTTTGTTGTTGTTGTTTTTGTTTTTTGGGGGGGTTTTTTTCAGCTCTTGGCTGAGTGGTCGGCATGAATCAAACTGACGCCTTTTCTCAACGGGTCATTGCGCCCAATTCTCCACGATGATCACTGGCCTGGCCCAACGTGACTTTTTTTTTTTTTTTTTTAACTCCCTTCGAAATACGGCAAAATTGAGCATGTTGAATTTTCTTTTAAAAAATGGTAAGAGGCGATTTCTTTTACGTATTTTTTTTTTTGTAGAAAGAGGAAACGCCCGCTAAGTTACACTATAAACATCATTTAGAAGTGAGAAAGAAAAAAAAAAAAAGAAAGATTTTAAAAAGTCTCACCTTTTTGGGGCATCCTGTCACTGTCAAAACCAAACTATAGAGCCAGTTTGTCCACGGCCCACACAGAGAAAAATAAAAAATAAAAAAATAAGGGAAGAAAAAAAAAAAAAAACACCCACGATGATGACCGGTCGTCCCTCGTGGAAGTGAAGGAGGTCGGGCGAGGGGGGGTGGGGGGGTAAAAAAAAAAAAAAAAAAAAATTAGTTTCCAAAAGGGTGCTGGAGAGGAGACGGAGACGGAGGGGATATCCCTGCGAAGGAGACAGAGATTGACAGTGAACTCAGATGTCACAACGCAGCGAGTTTGGCGTGGATGTGCGCTGGCGTGGGAGAGAGCGAATGAGAGAGTGGGCAAGAGAGAGAGTGGGGAAAGCGAGGCAGAGAGAGAGAGAGAGAGAGAAAGGGAGGGGGAGGAATGAGGAGGAGGAGGAGGAGGGGGTCAGAGAAAGAATGAACACACCTATGCTGATTGGAGAAGGGAGAACAAGTGTATTAATGTATATGTGCTCCTTCCTCCTGCTCCGCCGCTCTTCACTGGCCCATTAGCGCGACCCGACCTCTGTCATCATCATCACCCCCCCCCCCCCCCACACACACACACACACACACACACACTCCCCCCCCCCACCTCTGCCACAGCCAAAAGCGGGAAACTGGGCCGAGTCACAGCGAGAGAAAAGAAAAGGGGGGGAGGGGGGTTGCCCCCCTTGCGCCCCCCCCCCCCTTTCCCCTCAACCCTCCCAAACCCCTCTAATCAGACCCGTGCATGCAAATGGGACGATGCGTTCACTTGCTGAATATTGGGGGGGTGCATCTTGGATATACGGAAGTACAAGAGAGGGCACTACACAAGTCTGCAAAAAACAAAGCATCACTCTGAAGTATTAATCTGATGAAATAAAAGGAAGTTTAGATAATTAGTCCAACAATGGAGACATTTTTTTACATATCTTTTTAAATAAAGAAAGTTTTTTTTTTTTTTTTTTAATGATTTATCACTACTGTAATTTTCTTTCAATGTATTGTATACACAGATAATAAGTGACATTATGGAGCATGAGTTGTGTGCCTTGCTCAAGAGTTAGGAGCGCTGCTGAAACTGCCTGTTGCTATGAAGATTAATGAAAAGGGGAAGACTACTGCTTATTATTATTATTATTATTATTATTATTATTATTATTATTATTATTATTATTTGAGCAAAATATGAGTCGTAATGCAAGAAATCCATATTCAAATTTCAAACTTTATTGTCTATTTATTTTACACTTGTCAACTCATATGAAACGGATATATGACGAAGTGAGAAGTATTTCTCTCTTTTTATTTTATTGTATTTTATAAATCACCTGGCTTAGTCGTATAATAATGTCTGCTAAATTGTTGTACTACTGCAGCTTATTTTGACGACTGGCTTAAATATTGAATCATTTAATAAATATTATAGCCTAAATATTCAATGTGCTGTAGTTGACATTTCAATTTTTTTGTATTGCATATTTGAATTATTTACATTTTATTTACATATTCCTATAATTACACTTTCATGTTTACACTTAATTAAAAAAATTAAAAATTTTAAAAAAGTTAAAAAAAACTATTTGACACTATATTGAAACTGGACAATGATTGGCATCGTACCATAAAAAAATAAAATAAAATAAAATAAAAAAAATAAAATAAAATAAAAGGCAGCGTTCGGCTGTTGCACAAGCCAAACAAACACGTTTGAAAACTTTTGGACCTTTATTTTTATTTTATTTTTGAAGTTTTACAGATTTTACTACTTCACTTCATTAATTAAAATGTCGGAAATATCCGAGCATGTAACCTCCAGTAATTCAAATTAGAAAAAAAAAAAAAAAAAAAAAAAAACAGACCCCCCTCCCCTCCCCCTATAATTCGTTTTGCCTGTTGTAGGAATTATCTTTATGTCACATCTTGGAATGTGATGCATTTTTTAGATTCCTCATGCAAAAGAACAAAAAACAAAAAAAACATTCAATACCCTACATGTACATCCACCACGTGCTTTTGTTGACTCTTTTGGGTCTCAGCCGCCCCCCCCTCTCTCGCTCCTGTCAACAAGAGGACCCGTGCGTAAAGAGCGCAGCCTTTAGGCAAGCTCGGCTGCTTTTTATGGACGCATTTGCGCGGCGGAAAAAAAAAAAAAAAAAAAAAAAAAAAAAGGCCGACGTCACTCCGGCGGCCTGACGTGCGGCAAAATAGCACGCGTAAATAAAAGTGGAGCAAATGAGTGTGTAGCCATGGCCACACGCTCCCCGATAATAAAACGGCGCTGTGGGTGAATGCATGGCGGCCTTATTAGGACACACCTCATCGCACCCCAAAAGCAAACCCCTCTGCGCCCAAAATGGCGGAGGGGGCTAAAAAGGAAGAGTTGCATGCAGCAAAAAAGGGGGGGGTGCATGCGTTAAAAAGGGTTGGGGGGAGGGGGGGGAGAAAATGTTCCTTTTGAGAAGGATGGGGGGGGTGGGGGGTACGCCATGATGAAAATGAAGTCATGGAGGCCTACACTTGACTTTCTTTGACATGTGAAAAAGTGGGAGAAGTCAGAGCTCATCAATAAAACACTCTGGAAGTGAAAGAGGGCTCCCTAACAACCATCACATTCCGGACTGCAGGCCCTTCAATGAGGAGACAAACGACCCTGAGAGCAGAGAGAGAGAGAGAGAGAGAGAGCGAGAGAGAGTTTTGCTTGAATGGGGGCCCACAGTGGGCCGGCGAGATAATGAGCTGAGAGGGGAGCGGCTCCAAACTGTCACCGTGAGGGTCCCGCAGCGAGGAACAACACTTTGGCCAATTCTCCTTCATCAAACAAGCCGTAAACTAAACGAGCACATTCATGGTGCTTCTTTCCTTTTTTTTTTTTTTTTTTTTTTTTGCTGCCTTGTTTCTCCTCACTTGGACTGGTGGCTCAAGACGACTAGGCCCATGCAGATTATAGCAAGCGACCCCCCCCCCCCCCCCCCCCCCCCTCCTCCCCAACAACACACTCCTGCAGTCATTAGGAACCACAATTGTGTAAAACCTGTGCAACATAGTCGCCACTGTCTTCTACTGTAACAATATATATCACAACTGGGAACCTTCAAAAACAAGGAAGAAGAAGAAGAAACTCATTTGAAGGCCTTCAGTGACCGAACACACAAAATGACACATGCACCCTTGATGATGATGATGATGATGATGATGATGATGTTAAACTTGATCCCAGCCTGACTAATTTTGCCAGGTGAGGGCGACTTATCTGAGGTATTACATATCGTGAAAATAACCACAATAATAATAATTAGGGATGGGCGAGTACCGATACCAGGTATCGGTATCGGGCCGATACCAGCCTTTTTTTTTTAAGTACTCGAGTACTCGTGACGCAGACGAGTACAAGCGAGCGATGGCAGAGGGGGAAGACGTTAAGTGAGTCCTCCTTGCCTGTAAGTGGCGCTAGCTTGCAGCAGTTTTTCACCAAAACTTCACCGGTTTGGAAATACTTCAAAATTGTGTATCTTAAACTAAAAGAAAATTTTTGTGTTTTATTTTGAGTGATAAGACTATTGAAGAGTGACTGTGCTGTTTTTTGTTTTTGTTTTTTGTCAAAATTAAAGGAAATATTTTTGTTTAAAAATATCTTTTAGTGATTTTTTTTATTTGTCAAAATGTACTATATCAGCAGTTGGTATCGGTATCGGTGAGTACTGAGGGTCTGAGAATCGGTTTTCCGTATCGGTCTGAAAAAAAGTGGTATGGAACATCCCGAATAATAATACATGAAAATAACATGATGTGACCTATAAAAGTAGACCAATAAAAAAATATCTGAAGGAACAACGTGTTTAAACTTTTTAAAAAAAAATAATTAAAAAAGCAAAATAATCGGACTTTACTGACCAGCTTCAATCTGACGTCACTCGCCAATGGCGACCCCATGGAGAGACACGCAGGGATGTCAAAACGTAATTTATAATAATAATTTATTTATATGTATTTATTGTTACTTTAATGTGCTTATTTAGCTAGTTCACGTAACACGCCGTGATTTGAAATGACTGTATGAACAAGAATAACAAAAAAAAAAACAATGAATGCGAATCAGCCATCTTTGTAGTTTACATTCTGGTCAATGTTTCGAGGTGAGAACTAGCCGGGTATCGACTTCCTCAATCGATTCAATTGTGATTCACAACAGTTCAGTTAAATTCGACTTCGATTTTTTTTCTAATTCGATTCACTTCATTTCAATCCAAAAATAATCAAAAATAATAAATACAAATACAAATCCGACGTCGATTAATCATGGAACATCAATTCTTCTTTAATGTCAAGGACAAAAAATAAATAAATTGACAAATATTATGTTCCAAAGTAAATTCTGTGGTAACTAGTCAAATAATTTAGTAAATACCTTAGTTAAGTGTTCCACATAAGCAAGGAAGAGATGAAAATATTTCTATAATTTTAATATAATAATTGTAAATATAAACTTAAAACATTCTGAATTGTCTTAAAGTGCAATAAGTCAGGTCTTTCATAAATTTAAATGCATGTGAACAGTAAATTTCAAGAAAACAGAAATGCAAAAACAATCGGCCTTTAAAATTCAGTTTTCTCAATAAGTTTTATGAGGGATAATGAAATATTTAAATAATCGAGTAATATTTTTTTTAATTAATATTGGGCTTGAAAAGGAAAATCGATTCGTTCTCGATTATTCGATTCGCCAGCCCTATATAGTCAGAACTACAATCTGGATGTGATAACTCCAACTTCCCACCATCCTCGAATGCAACATGAGCTCGATACTCGCTCGTCTTTGTTTCTTTCGTTTTATTGTTGTTGTTTACAATGACAAAACACATATTGACAAATACAATGTTTGGAGCACCGTTTGCTATTGATTTAACAATATTTGTACTGCACATAAGAGTTGTTAGCCAAATATCACATAAATATAGCATTTAGCTGTTTGCGTGTTTGGAGGAGCCGAATGTGAGAAAGGTCCCCAGAAGAAACAGTCCCCCAATCAAAAGTGACAATTAAAGACAAAGAGGTTGTGATCGAGAATGACATCAGATGCTATATGCTATTGTATTTCATCTTCTGATGTCATCCCAAAACAATCCTGGTCCGCCTTCTTGTGTGCGAAGTGTTATCGCGGCTCAGTGGTCACATGCTGCAGCTGTCAAAAACTGCACCCGTCTATTAACCTTCCTCCCTGACAAAGACGCACGCACACACACAATCGCACACGAGTGTGTCGAGTAGTTTTCTTTGGAAACAATAGCTCATGTTATTGATTTCTCCTGGTTAAGCTATACACAAATCCGCCCCACTGGCTAATTCCTTGTCTCCTCTCTTGCACCTCCAGGGAGCTTGCATGCATGCCAATAGGGCCTCCGCCTGCTTAGCACAGTTGGAGCATAATATTTCCTTCATGTACTGAGGTAAATTGCGGGGGGGGTGGGGGGGTTCTTGCATGGGCTGATGTTGGGAAAGCAATTAGCCCAATTCGGATTAGCAGCAACTAATGGCAGGCCTTGAAAGGAAAGCCTAATCTGGGCGTTATTTTGCTATTTGTGCCCCCATATGGAAACTTTATTTAAAAATAATAATAATGATAATAATAATAATAATAATAATAATAACAACATTACAAAAAACGAAGAAGAAAAACAGAAGAGAGTGGAAAATATTTCGTAGCTCGACTGGGGATGTTTGAATACTATATAATTTATAATGTAAAACAGAAATGATTGGAAGTGAGTGGAACGATATTCTCTCCATTAAAATAGATGTGCAATGTATTTTAATTGTATTATGGTTGTCAATTTAATGACTTTTTTTTTTTTAGGTATCCTAATTGGCAAAATGGTCAAATCCAGTATAAAGATTTTTTTTTTTTTTTAATTACGTATGGTCATTACGATGAATATTGACATTATTAACCGTTAAACACTATAATAAATGCAATACAAACACAAATGCGAAAATGTCCATTTTAATGTGTGTTTGCCAACAATGGCTTGTCAATCATTGCATTGTTACATTGGCGAATTCTATATGGAGCTTCCATGAGGGACATCTGCTCGTTAACGAGCAACTAATTAGCTTTTAACAAAAAACATTACAACAAAAATCACCTGCTATTCTTCTGCTCATGGTGATTAATTTGGCGTGGCCAGACGTCAACGATTATTATTATTATTATTATTATTATTATTATTATATCATCGTGGCAAAAGGCAGGCTGGGATTGGGGATCACCAGTGGGGCAAATGTTGTCACAGCATCGGCCCGCCACGCATTCACGCGTGACAGGAGCAAACGCTGAAGTAACCTGACAAACTCTCACGCTTTACACACTAATACTGGCTGGACATGCTTGCAGCTACTTAGTAGTATCTGCATGGCTTTAAAAAAACAAAAAAAAACAAAAAACAACAACAATAAAATAAAACTTCTGAAGTGCTGTTGAGGTTTGCTGTTCGCATCTCCAGTTCTTATAAATGAACGAGCGCCATTCTGAATCTAAATAATAACAAGCTTTTTTTTTCGTTTTATAAAAGGACACAAAAACGCCAATCAACTTGGTTTGTTCAACCAAGTGAAAAAGAGAAAAGTGAAGCGACAAGCTGAAGATAAAACTCACCGGATGACATGCAGCAGATGTGTTATCCTGCCCGTTGTAAGGTCGCTTCTTCTTTTTCCACCCTCCCGGCGTGTTTGACGCGCGGACGTCCGACAGAACAAAACGTGGCCTGCAAGCTTTAGATCCGCATAGCCGAGTGGAAATGTCAATGAGGGTGAGTGGCGAGGTGGGAGGAGGAAAAAAAAAAAAAAAAAAAAGTGCGCTTCGAACAGCAACTTTCTCGTCAGCGTCAGGCTGAGCTCTGCTGTGATTGGCTGCGGCGGCGCGTCCACGTCACGTCTCACGTCTCGCTCGGGACGCCGGTTGCAGAGAATGCGGAAGTGCTCTGCACCGAGCGAGGGAGCGCGCATGGGAGGTGGGCGGGACCGTGGACGAATCACTCTGCTGGAACAAGTTTGGGATCGGGTTGGTGACTTCAAATGGTTACGCCCCCAAATAGCAACGAAGACAGGTTGGATTTGGGATATATTTAACAGCACACATCAGTGATCAGAGCAGATGTAAACACGGGCAAGGGATTTTAATAATAATAATAATAATAATAATAATAATAATAATTTGAGGCACAAAGGAAATTGTAAACACAAAATGTACAGTATATTATGTTTATATTAATAATATAACTATTTTTCATGGAACAATACTGAAGTAAATGGCACTTTGATACAATAAAAAGCAGTAAGTGTACAGCTATCTATCTATCTATCTCTATCATCATCCATCTATCTATCTATCTATCTATCTATCCATCCATCCATCCAGCTGTTGTATTGGCGCATGCTCAGTGTGCAACAGGCGTGGACATATAGTGCAGGTGTCAAATCATCATAAACACGAATCACAGGTGAGTCAGGTGTTTTCTTTCCCCTCGTTTTTTTTTTTTTTTGGGGCCTTTTAGGCGCGCAGCTCCATAAAACGGTCCTAATAAGATCTCTGCTTGGCTTTTAGCGAGGACGACTTAAAAGCCTGCGCGTGTCTCTAACTCAAGCTGACGTGTTTTTGTGTCAATTTGAACAAGGCCGGCGTGTAAATGGACAACCGTGACGAGCGTCCGTCTCCCAGGAAGTGGACAAGCACACACACACACACACACAGTCGACGGTCCGGTCAGGTCTGGTCTGGCCGCTCCATTATTATTTGGAGGGACGTCCATTAGGTGCGGCGGTACCGTGCAACGCAGCAGGGTGCTCGACATCCGCGCTGGAAACCACACGGGCCAACCCCCCAATCCCCTCCGCCCTTTGCTTATCAGGCTGTCAATAAACAGAGACGGGCTGCAGCGGTGGAAGCGCAGGTGCCGCCTTTCCCTCATGCTCTCCACGAGCTGATCAGGCGTGAACGCAAATCTGTCCACTGCCACTTCTCCCTCGGCCGTCACCAAGCTGCACGCCGTGCACCCCTCCCCAAAAACACGCGCTGTACTGATTGTTTTATGGGAAAACGGGCCTTTACGGTTACTATTTTACAGCTATGTCCGTCCCGGTCTCCACGGTGACCACTTAACGCGCGTGCACCAGTGGGTGGGTGGGTGGGGTGGGGACTTTGGACTGTGCGCGCTCTCGTCCTTGATTAGCGTGCATGCAGGCGGATCAACTTTGAAACAGATGATGTCATGACGCTTCAGGTTGATTCTTATCATTAACTGCGCTAAACCTGTTTTTTCTCAACTTTATTTATAAAGCGCTTTAAGAACAGGCATGGCTGTATATAAAGTGCTTTACATAAACAAACATCAGTTTTGCAGTAAACAAGAACAAAGCAAACATTTTGAAGTGCGAAAACAGCTTCTTTTTTTTTCTTTTTTTACAAGTAAATACATTTTACATCAGTAAATAAATACCTAAAACTCACACACATCACAAAACACCAAGAACAAGTCTAAATTAAATTATTTGTATATTAATTTTATATGATAGTGATACATTGACTGACGAGTTTCATCTGTTCTGTTACACTAAAACAAAAAAATAAAATAAAATAAATAATCTATCGCCATTTGGAATGGAAATCCGTTCCAGATTCACAAAAAAAAAATCACAACCAGATTTTTGTAACATATTTTATAAAAATACGCATATTCAACTTTGCATCATGCATTAATTCATACTTCTCGTACTCCAGGTGTGCACACCTTGGCCACTTGGAAGCTGACTTTTTCCACAGAAGATACGGAATATATTGCCTGCAGTGTTTTTGTATTGTGCTCTAAATGTTTTGCTGCACTGATTGTATTAAAAAAAAAAAATCCTGCATTTTACATTGTGCTAGCAAGATTAAACGTGAAAGTTTCTTTGCTTTATTCAGTTCAAGTGGGAATGGCGATAAACTGCTAAAAGTTAAAAGGGTGGAAAAAGGACACATATTTTTGCAGCGTTAAAAAAAAAAAAAAAAAAAAAAAAATTGCCGAGCGATGGATCATATGTTTCAAATTAAAATTATGGAGTTCAAGCATATTTTTCTGGGGAAGCAAATCCTCAGAAGTTTAAAACAATCATCATGCATGTATGATTACATGACGTCAGCAAATATCGCGAGACTTCGCCTAACGGGTTAAATTAAGAATGTTTTGTTTCTTCTTTGGCTTTTTGTTTGTGATTCCACCACAGAACTGACAAAACTAGAACGTCGCAGGAAAGATTTCTGACTACAATAAGCACATAAGTAAGTAAATTTTATTATTTTGCACCTTTCACAGACAAAAAGGTCACAAAGTGCTTCACAGGTCAAATTGATCGCAATAAAAGCAATAAAATAAAACAATCAAAACAATCGAACACAAAATACACATTAATCACAATAAAGGTTAAAAAAAAAAAAAAAAGAGCCCATAATCAGCAGAAATCAGAAAGCTTGCATGGCAAAACAAACATATCTTATTGGCTCTTCACAGAATCGAGCAAAAAAAAAATATTGCCATTTAACCAGATGTCACTTATTACAATAGCCTATTAGGCTACAAATTTAATTTAAGTGAGTGTTCTTTCTCCATTTAAAAAAAAAAAAAAAAGTTCAAATTCAAATTTCTGCTGAGCATCTAACTTTTTCAACCCCCCCCCAGTCGTTAACTAATTTGTAAAGAATGTTAACTTGCCTGTAAAGTTCAAGTTTTCGACAATTCCACCCTGAAACGAATCATGACGTGACTTCTTATTGGGAAATGAATTTGAAATTAGACCAGCTTGTAATTCAATCATAAGGTGTATTGAACAAACCGACAACACATTAGCAGGTGAACGGTATTAACTTATTAACTTATGGTCATTTAATTGCATTCACTTGCTGTTATTCGATACATTTTTGAAGTCTTTGCAGGCCTGTTGCTGCTCGCCCTTAACAACAACAGGAGACATGAGTATAATGTGTACTAATATATTCAATTTAAGACAGTGTCCAGAGTGTGTATAGTCTAATTACCTCCTGACTATACCCCCCACTCCCCTCCGTGTGTGAAATGTTTTAATAAGCCCCCCCACGCTCTGCAGTGTGCGGTTTGATTTGTTTTCCCCTCCCCGCTTCCCGCGGCCCTTGGATGGAGACATTAGCCGAATTCCCCCGGGGTGATTGGATGCAATTTGTCCGGAGTCGACAGCCACGTCCTGGATGTTCGGAATTCACTTTGGCTCAACGCGACAAGGCTGACTTCGATCTACGATTGCGTCTGAAAGTGCAGCGAGCGGAAAGATGCCACGCCATTAAGTGTCAGCCCCCCCCCCCACCTCCTCGTTTCTTCCCCCCCCCCACAAAAAAATAAATAAATAACACGATTCCTTATTTTATTTCTTCACACGTAGGCTATATGCGTAACAATTCCAAATGGGCGACGCCTCTGATGCACGAGCTCAAACGGTAAATCCCTGACCCTTGAAATGAGATTAAAGATTGACGGATCTGGATTAAACAAAAGAGTGAGTGACACCTGCCACGTAAGATTGCATCTGGTTGTGATAACGCCCCCCCCAATTCTTAGTGGTGGCCACTCGTGGCTGAAGAAGTCAGTGTCCGTGTCGCGCCGTGACTTGACAGGGGAAAATGGGAGCTAACGAGCTTGTCAGATGTCCTGACAAGACAAATGGGGGCTCGTCACTCAACGCGCTTTAATAACGTTTTCATGGAAGCGTATTGAGCCTTTCAAAAAAAAACACTGCACGCGCTCTGCTTAATTACGCACGGCGAGCTAAATTGCGCGTCAGCTCAAGGGCGATGGCAGCGTCACATTGAGCCGATATACAAACTTGCGCTCGCGTGCAACCTTCATTTGGACAGAAATACAAACAAATAAACTTCTTAATACCTGTTGACCAGTCAAATTCTGTCAAGCAAATGTGCCGATGAACAAATGAACTCATTCAAATACAAATATTTGACATACTGATATCGATTGCATTTATGAACTCACTTCAACTCCTGTAATATCATGGAAATGATCAAAAACTCAATTTGATGTACAGCTGCAACTATGCCACCGTCTCTGAAAAGGCAGTTTTTTTTTAATTTTTAATCTCATTAAATCCTACAGGTGTACCTAATATTTTGGCCCATATTAGCGTCTTTTTCCAGCCACGTGTAAGTCACCTGTGTCAGAGACTTGGAGCTCGCCCCTGCACGGAGGGGGCTTCCCCCTATTACTCGAGCTGGATGACTTTAGTGAATAACGCTGAGGGTTGCTCATTCTTGTGTGTAATTCATGGTGTGCGATATAGCCAACACGCGCTATTGCTAGTGGTGCTCCTGATGCACTATCCCACCCCGGGCACAGGTTGCACGATGCTGGCTTGAAATCAAATATATGTATATATATATATATTACAATTCGCATTTGATCTCGCACTGACAGCCAACTGCAAAAAGAAATTTATGAGCATGGATGCTGCAGCGCGGCTTGAATGTTGCACACTACATTATGATTAAATAAAAGGCATGGTGGTTCAATTCCACACGATTCAACAAGCACAGCGCGTGACAGGTGACCATGCAGATGGCATTTGTTAATATCTCACTCTAGACTACCCCCCCCCCCCCCTGAATGTAGGTATGTGACTATAGTCATCATTCCACTAATGTGTATTACCTGTGCTACTTTTCTGACTTGTATAGCCCTCTATAAGTGCATCTAAAAAAAAAAAAAAAATCATGTGCGTTACGTCACTTTTAATTAAAAGGATTTTCGCGCACAAATCGCAAAAAAAAAATAAAAAATGGGGCGTTTATTATGTGACGTTGCAGCCAGCTATTATTTTCGTCCGTAACACTATAAACAAGTACAAATGATGACTTGCAGGCGGTGTTTAAAAGAATGTGACAACGTGAGCGCACTTCTGCGTGATACGTATAAATGGATGCGGCGCGGCTACACGACACGCGCAAGGGGGAAGGGTGAAAAAACTGGGCGGCGTAAAAGCAACACACTAAATCAGGCGATAACGACGACAAACCGTGTGGAAAATGGACGCACATATAGCGCAGCAAGAAATCACTCCTTCCTCCCGCCCTCTCCTCCCTCTGCCTCCCATTGGATGACAACGCCGACGGTGACGTAAATATCTTGAGGATAATTGAACTGATTGTTAGTTGCGAGTTTTTATGTCTTGAGTATAAAAGGCGAGTGCGCATTCGCGGTGTCTCCCAGTCTTAATTTGGCCGCGTTCATATTCGTAATGTGGCCGATTTCCTGACTCGCCAAGATGCACTTTTGTGCAGGACGAGTTCATGACGCATTATTTCTTTGCGCGTCAGCTTGTTGTGAATAAATGAGCTGAGGTTCTGACACTATTAGTCGTTAAAGGTGACATAAGTTTGACCTCTTTAAAAACGGTGATCCCAAAGGGGGATGGGTCTGGTTGCAAAAATCTTACTCAGATGTCTGTCGGGCAACATGATGTATAGTTCACCTCGATCTTATTGCGGAGGACTTCTCTTGAGAAGATACATTTCCGGGTCATTGCGTCACTATTGATCTATTCTGCGCCCCGCTGTGCACGCACACCCCAGCCAATACAGTGTGAAGCCTATAACAAATGCACACAGAGGTAGCAAATATACTTCTAAATCTAATCACAAACGGACTTTAATTAGACAAGCAATTGCCGTCGTAATTAACAGCCGCGCTTTGATATGGCGCGCACAGGCAGGCGGCATCAGCGGATAAAGGTCTTTATTATGATTGCTGGAAACCCATCTGGTAATAGTCTTGCCCGGGACCTCCTCCCCCCTAATCAAGGTTTTAATTAAAGACGGTTGAGGGCCACGGAGAACATGAAGGCCAGTAATTAAGACCAACATTGGAGCCAACAGACGCGGAGCTTCTCTCTTGCTTGTGCTGGTGCAGAACAGAAAGACCCCCCCCCACCCCTTTATGCATATGGAAATATGCAAAATGAGAAAAGGGAATCGTGAGTAGGCTCATTCCTACATAGCGGAATCGCCAGTGGTAGATTAACACTGAGTAGTGTTAAATCTAACACTAGAAAAGTGTTTATATGTGTCCACACCAATTAGTGTAAATCTGACACTTTCATATTCATGTGATATTTCGACTTAATTTTTTTGATTCTAGGACTTCAATATGAGTCGTAGAGTTTTATTCCAACTTTTACTTTGCAGTGCGATCCTTTAATCCTCCTCTGTAAATTCCAGACATTGATGAGGTGCCAAGTTCAAGTTGATGACTTAACCCTTCATTTACAATCTCAAGCACATTTGTCCAAGTTTCAGGGAGATTTGTTTGCTGTCATATTTCTCGGACGTGTATTGATTTTGGGACAGCTGTTTGGGGGGGGGGGTTGTCGCATGAAAGGGCCCCGGTCACCCTGCATTAGTGTAATTCCTGCGCACTGGTCCGACATGAGGCCCCCATAAGGACGTCGTCAGACTATTGTGGCAGAAAAGTTGCTTGTATGTTTATGTATGTGGGTGCTAACTCCACCGTAGACATGAGGATGACTTCAAACAATATTTGGATGCCCCCCCCCCACCCACCCACCCCCACCTCCATAGATCATACAGTGCTAATGTGTATGCAAATGATACATATGAATTAAAACTATGCCGTGTAACCACATTGGCCCGATTGTAACATTTTGAAAGATTTTCTTCAGATGGTTGAGCAGATGGGGGGACGTTTAAGCCAGAAACCCCCGCAAAGTTCCCTTCCTGCTCAGCCACCAAGGAGGTTGCACTTTGGCTCCTTAACCTCGACACATCATGGAAAGATTCACCTCATGATCTGTCACAGACAACCTCGCAGAAATAGAGGCGGAATGAAGTCATGTTTAAAATAAACATTGTATGCAGGTTCAATTGAAAACCAGTCATAAAAGGACTGAAATGCTGAGCAAGTGGCTTTCTGTTGATTTGTTCATACAGTGTGTTAGATATTTGTGTTTCTTGAATTATTATAACAAAAAAAAAAAAAAAAAAAAAAAAAAAAAAAAAAAAAAAAAGTTTACCTAATTAATTAATGTCATAATTTGGAAGCCCGTGTTTAATTAATTAGCAGGTCGTTAAAAGCAGAAAACTGGATTAATGTACAGTGTTGTACTTTTATTTTGCTAAATCATCTCAAACATCAGGTAGAGAGCGATGCAATTATCTGGTCTAAACGCACGCTGCGTCAGTTGCCAGCAATGGAGCTTTTCTGCCCCCTAGCGGCTAAATGGATATCGAAAACACTATGAACGGGAGAAGAAAAATTACCTTGCCTTGTATGTGTAGTGATTTAAATTATAACATTGAGGTTGATTTTTTATTTATTTTTTGATGAATTAATTACATTTTTTTTTTTTTTTACATATAGCTACAATCTTAACTTTATAAAGGAACTGGAAATTAGGGAATGTAAAAACTAAATAAAATAAAAAATAAAATAAAAAAAAACATTAGTGTCATCTGAAAAAATAAATAAATAAAAATCCTAACCCATAAATCCCACATAAATAACAGACATTCTGCATGCACTTTTGAGTGAATTCTAATAATTTTGAGGTAAACATGAACTTGTGTCAGGTTTTTTAAATCACTGGCGAGCCACATAAATAATAAAGTCATTTTGGGATACATTTATACAAAATCACTATTAATAATACATGACTGCTGTCTTTAGAAATGGGGGATTGGAGTTGAAAAAAAAAAAGTTATGTCTGGTAATTACACATATGTTTGGATTGGATTTAAACACTTCTATCCAGTGTTAATTATAATAATTAAACTGATTCTGCGGTTGGCTTAAATTCTTTAAAGACTTCTTATTACTTGTGTTTAATAATAAGATGAGGCTGACTAACTTCCCGCCTTCCAGGGGGCACTGTCCTTCAAATGGTGGTTCCGCTGGTACACGAGGGGAATCCGGCCATTAACTGTAATGTTAAAAGAATGAGTCTTAATTTTCCATCTGGTTGAATAGGGAGAAATGTCACACGGGCTGCACTCAAATGATTGTTTTAATTATTACGGGAGTAAAGTGACGGGTGATGAATATGCTGCAATTTTGTGTGTTTCATTTTGAGGAATGACATTATAATAGGGTGAAGTCATCAACAAGAAATAAAGCTAAATATTATGCATCATCCTTTGCATTGTTTTGTATTGTAACGTTGCCCTCGCTCGACCTCTTTGACGGACATTTACTTGTCAATTTCTGCCATTAAGTGCAGCGTTTTTTCTTCTTCTTTTACCTACACCTAAGATAGCGACAGACTCAGACAATTTAACAGGCAATTTAACTGACCGTGCGTTAGTGAAGCTGTCTGAGTCCATGCTCTCTGCCAGCGCGCCACGGCGTGATGGATGTCGGCAGTCTGGGCTACGTGAAAACACACACACACAGGACGCACTCGCAAATGCTATTGAGCGCACCAGATATACACACACAAGTGATATACGCAGACACGCTGGCCTGCCATATTTCCCCAACACAAACGCATATGGGCCCATCAACAGCCAAACCCCTTTTCCATTAAGTCAACATCTTGCGCTGGCGGTTGGAACAGCGCGGGGCTGGAGTCAGGTCGTCCAAATCCGTCAGTAAGAGGAGGCAGAGGCGTTTGTCATCCTCCTCTCTGGGCACCATCCTCCTGGAAGAGGGAAGGGGCGACAGAGGGTGGTGCAGCCATGTAGCATCTGGCCCTGCTAGCTCCAGCTGCAGAGGGAGAGAGAGACACGGGGGGAGGACAGGAGCCGTGGCAACCCATGGGAGAAACTCGCTCGGCAGCCAAAACCGTCTCTGCGTCCCAGAATCGCACATCAGACGCTACATGGAAGCATTTAACGTTGACATTTATATTTTGAAACGCGTGTCATCGCTTGTCATTCATGATTACGTAACAACATTTTCACTGGGAGTAGCTTTCAATGCAGCAAATTTGCTATGAAGACAAATGTACAAGCAGAAGTAGAAAAATGTGATTAATTGCAATTAATCGTGATTAATTAATTACAGATAAATTGTGATTAGTTAAAATAATCACAATTCCATCCATCCATCTATCCATTTTCTTGACCGCTTATTCCTCACAAGGGTCGCGGGGGGTGCTGGCGCATAACTCAGCTGGCTCTGGGCAGTAGGCGGGGGCACACCCTGGACTGGTTGCCAGCCAATCGCAGGGCACACAGAGACGAACAACCATCCACACGCACACACACACCTACGGACAATTCGGAGCGCCCAATTAACCTGCCATGCATGTCTTTGGAATGTGGGAGGAGACCGGAGCACCCGGAGAAGACCCACGCGGGCACAGGGAGAACATGCAAACTCCACCCAGGAAGGCCGGAGCCTGGATTCGAACCGGAGTCCTCAGAACTGGGAGGCAGACGTGCTAACCACTCGGCCACCGTGCCGCCCATAATCACAATTAATTACTGAAATTTTTGTGATTGAAATGGTGTGAGCAAAAGACTGAAGTCCAGCAGAGGGATGACCCATAAATCACAGGTCACAGTGACGACACACAGAGGCCTGAAGACAGCATCAGAACACAAATGATGAAAAGCCTGCTGCGGATGTTTAGCACCAGACTCTGTAGCCTCAGAGGGTATCTTGTCACGGGATCTCATCCTGATTCAGAGCCTGGAGTATATACGGCGTTTAGCATTAGCGCTTAATGTCCTAGCACGTCCGAGGGCTGCCACGCAGTCCCACTGATTGAAAAGAAGAGATCAAATTGGATGTTTAGGGGGGAGAGATGAGAAGTTCACAGAGGGCCAACACATGCGTCGTTCCTACTGTGAAGTACGTGTGACCTTTATGGAGGGAAGATCTTGGGGGCTGAGGAGCCCCTTGCTCGCTCGTTTGTCCTCTGGGATTAATTAACCTCATTCTCCCAATAGGCCTCTGGGATTTGCATTTCAGATTGGGTGAAATCCTGCGGGGGGCCTTCATGCGCTTCCACTCTGATCACAACCAGGTGGAAGCTTTTCAACACATATTTGACATTGTGTTTGGCAGTTTGCTGACCATGACGATTCATGCAGGATGACAAGGGTGCTAATGATGCAATGTGCTAGTCAACATTTACAATGTGGAGTAAACATTTTTGACTGGCAAGTATGTTCAAATGTATTTACAAATTCAAATTCATTCAAACCTACTTGTAGGCTAATTGCTAAAAACTTTTTTTCCCATAATGCCACAGTGTATTGATTTGGGTATGCACAAGTATTTTTTTTTTTTTAGCATTTGGCTTACATTATACAAATATATTTGACAAATAAGTAGGGATGTAGTGATAACAGCAATATCGTGATATTGTGGTATTAAAACTCCCACAATATATCGTTGTCGTCATGTCACACTATTGCAGCACACTAAAGCAGCACATCTTTAAAAAAAAAAAAAAAAAAGTTGATTTCAATTTGTGCAGTTCTAGCACCCTCTGGTGGCTAGTTTATTAGTGCAGTTTAATTTTCATACATCATGTTTTGGCCCTTCTGTGTTGCTGGCCCTGATTTGTATGCTAGTCACAGGCAATACAAATACGCCGTTGGTTTTCACTGCAATATCAGATTTTCAGAATTGTCAATTGACTTGGGGAATCCCCCCCCCCCCCTTTTATTTTATTTTATTTTTTTTATTTTTATGATTTATTATTGTCTGCAGTGCATGATTTCTATTTGGCATTTTTTCCCATAATGCCACGTCGTATGCGCATGTGCAAGTCAATACCCCGTTGTTTTTAGTATTGAGCCTTCAAGTACATTCAAACATATTATGATATATAAGTACATTTTAACGTAATTAGGTTTTATCATATTTGCAAATACGTTTAACGTATTAACAAATCTGTTCCAACGTATTATTAACCAGTGAAAAATACTTACTTCTACTTCTACTACTACATTTTTTTCCCCCCAAGATTCAGGAACTTTATATTATGATAGTGTCCCATACCTTTTCTTCAGTGGAATTCTTTCTTCCAAACATGCAACAGGGACTTTTGTGAAGACATTATTCTGCTTAGTCAGACAAGCAAATGAAATTAGCCACACGGACCTCAAGCATCTGTTTGATGTCAGTAATCACGTGTCAAGGGGGACTGCCGTGAACCATTGTCAGCTTCGGCTATAGATACACATCCTTACAACGTGCTAAATGTCATATTCCCAAAAGATACAGCACAAATTCAGCGTTCTCCCCAAAAAGCGGAACATTAATGTCAATCACGGCGGCGGAACGCCAGAGGGCTGCCAGCTCACGCGACAGGCGCCGGTCCCCGCAGCCTCGTCACGGCCGTCCCCAGACGGTCCACCACAACAGCGCCAGCTAATCTTCTTTTCATGGTCTTCATTACGACCTGTCAGGACATAAATTGACAGTAAATGGCCACGTTTATTAACACGGCACTAAAACAGCATCCTTAACTGTTCTGGCCCCTCGTGCAAATGTTAGCGTAATTCACTGACCGGGGGGGGGGGGGGGGGGGGGGGGGGTGTATCAATTAAGAGGAGACATAAAACGACAAACACACACCGCTTGACAAACGGGGGCTTGACAATGACAATTCCACCTTAATACACCTCCTCAAACATTATGTCCGCCGTTGATGACCCCCCTTTGAAGACCTATTCAGACAGACACTTGCTCGCCACATATTTGCAGCGTGAGTAACGACGGCAAGGGCCACGCTTCGCATCGACACGCAAGCCTCGGCTCGGAGGCTTGGCGCGGACTTTGCCAGAAACGCAGTAATTACTAGATCAAATCTTCACCAATGGAGCCAACGCTGTTCTGTGATCCCTCCTATACTAATCAGCACACTGAGGTATGGCCGCGCGACTATAAATTGCTGACTTAATTAAAACCAGGACCCCTCTGTCATCTAATTACAGCGAGAAAAGGTTATTGCTTCAATGCAATTTTCCAAATATGATTCCCTCACAGTTATTAAAGGCCTGGGTGTCATTTATTGTTTTAGATTTTTCAATATGGAAATGGCCCCAGTGACAGACGTAATGACTCGGGGAAAACGCTTCATCTCGATAGCGGCCCTGGCACGGCCATTTGTCTGAGATAAGTGGAGCGAACAGGAACCGGGGGAAATGTCACGGGAGGCATCCCATGATTGCCTCCACTTTACAGTTGTCATTAAACGGAGCAAAGGTTTCTTTTCTCCTCCGTGGCAGCAATGAGAAGTTTATTAATCTATCTAGAATAGTGGGGGTGGTGAGTTATTAGAACTATGAAAAGTCCCAGTGGTGGGGAGGGGGCAAATGGCGGAGGGGTAATTGTGTGATGAGAGACATATATTTGCTGTTATTGTTCAGTCAAATAAACATTCTTTGGCAGACCATCAAAAGTGCAGGAAGAGGATGCATCCAAAGAACACACTGCCAATTTGTAGAGAAGGCTGAAAAGAAGACCCAAATGCTCAGAACAGTGGTGAAATAAAATGCAGTTGTTGCAAATACGATGATCACAGATAAAGTCACAGAAATTACAGTGGAACCTCTTAAATGAATGCCATGGCATGATTCCGTGCACTTCACAATTTGACCACAAAAATCAAAAATCAAAATTGTCCCTGCATTGTATCTTCTGTCCATCCATATTGGTTGTTTAGCTATCTTGTTTTAGTTATAGTTACATAAATTAACCGCTAAAGTAGCTAGGAAAAAGCTAGCTAAGGCTACCTTGCTGTAAAAATTAAAAATTGTCCCTGCATTGTATCTTCTGTCCATCCTTATCGGTTGTTGTGCTATATTGTTTTAGTTATCATTACACAACTTAACCGCTAAAGTAGCTAGGAAAATGCTAGCTAATGTTAGCTAGCAGTAAAAATTCAAAATTAGCCCTCTTCTGTCCATCCTTATTGGTTGTTTTGCTATTTTGTTGTAGTTATCGTTACATAACTTAACTGCTAAAGTAGCTAGGTAAATGCTAGCTAATGTTAGCTCGGGGTAAAAAAAATAAAAATAAAAATTAGCCCTACATTGTATCTTCTGTCCATCCTTATCAGTTGTTTTGCTATTTTGTTGTAGTTATCTAGCTAGGAAAATGTTAGCTAATGTTAGCTCGCAGTAAAAGTTGTACCTGCGTTATATGTTCTTCTGTCCTTCAACAACACTAATGAGTAACTGTAATGATTAATTTAGTAAATTGGCAGTAGCTTGATTTAAAAAAATATATATCAGTTTTATTAAGATTTAAACAATAGATGAAATCATTAACTATAGTAAATGGGATGAAGCTTTTTAAAAGGAACAATCAAGACAATTGTGACTTCATGATATACTAAAAACAGCACTGAATTGGTTCCAACTAATTGTCTAGAGGTGTATTAATGTAGAAATGACACATAAGCAGCTAATTAAAACATTTTGGCTACCACAAATTTACAATGTATTCTGACTTCAATCACATCCACAGCCATAAATCTCAGTTATTTATGCAGCTATAATAATCGCATATTCGGATAAAATCCCCAGTGTTTAAAGGAACTCTGCAGCTCGTGAAGCGTAAACGATGATTAGTAAATTAAATTAATAGAATCTCCAATATGTGGTTGTGAGCGTGGGCCAGGAGAAGGCCAAACAGAAGTGTACATCCTGGACACTAATGCTGTGTGTCGCCCACCATAGGGTTTTCTTAATTACATTAACCAAATGCCTTCTGCAGAGAGTGTGTGTAATGTCATGGTTAACTGAACATCCCTGTAGCTGCACACCCCCCCTCGCCCGTGCTTTCCTACAGTGAAATATTCATGCTGAAAGCCACTCTTCTACTTCCTCCTTGCAACATTTTAAAGTTGTTTCGGGCAATGTTACTGTTGTTTGACATCGATGCTAACTCACAAACTTGCTTTAAAATCCATAAAAGGTAACCCCACAGCTAAAGTTTGAAGCTGGGCTTTCATGTGCTTTGGGGCTATAATGAATCATCATGTTGAATATCAATAAAAAATAATTATATTAATATAGTATAGTAATATGGTAATATGATAAAATATAATATAGTCTTTGCTGTATAAATTGCATTTGAATTATTTTTGTTATGGTCCAGTCAAATAGATGTTTCGTGTCATCCATTGACTGTCAAGTTGTCCAAGTTTGTTTTTTGTTTTTTCCCAATTGAGAAAGAAAAGAAAAAAAGATTATCTATGGCAAACAAGACAAAGTTGATTAATTTGCTCCTAGCTCAAAAATATGTCGAAATAGAAATTAACCACTGTATATGGTTTGAGTCCAGGTTCCGGCCTTCCTGGATGGAGTTTGCATGTTCTCCCCGTGCCTATGTGGGTCTTCTCCGGGTACTCCGGTCTCCGCCCACATTCCAAAGACATGCATGGCAGGTTAATTGGGCGCTCCGAATTGTCCCTAGGTGTGCTTGTGATTGTGGATGGTTGTCTGTCTCTGTGTGCCCTGCGATTGGCTGGCAACCAGTTCAGGGTGTGCCCTGCCTACTGCCCATAAGCCAGCTTTGATTGGCTTCAGCACCCCCTGTGACCCTTGTGAGGAGCAAGCGGTTAAGAAAATGGATGGATGGATGGATGGATGGATGGATGGATGGATGGATGGATGGATGGATGGATGGATGGATGGATGGATGGATGGATGTTGCAAAGGTAGTTCTCAAAGTCTGGTACAAGTGTGTGGTACGCAGGTTGTTTTTAGTGTGAAATAATCACTGATCTGAAACGTCCTGAATTGTGAATCACGTTACAGTCAGTGATTTAAATTATTTTTTTAATCCAGTGCAGTTGGTTGAATTGAACTTTGAATTTCAACACTTTGAAATTAAAAAAAAAAATACGCATGCAGCACATATTAATTGCAACATTATTTAAGTCCACCCACAGTGGTTTATGATAAGATTAAAAAAAAATACAAATAATACATTTTAGGAAGACAACTATATATTTTATTTTATTTTATTAACACACGCCTATTAACTACTGTATTAACAAGTAAATGTTGGTCATACTTCAGCCAAGTATTTTTTTAGGGAGGTTCTTGGTGTAAAACGTTTGTTGGGAGAACCACAGATACCAACTGTATAACCCCCCCTTTTTTTATTTTATTTTATTTTTACTTTAGGTACTCAACTGATCTTAAGTCTCAAATGGTTTACATTAGATTTTGTTTAACTAATGAGGCCTTCTCACCCACAATATTTTGTTTAAACTCCAATTAGTTCAACTTTGGAGGCTTTTAATTTTGGAGGTTCCACTGTAAATTTCAAGGATGCATCTCACAACAGAAGTGAAACGCACACATGCACACGCACACTTTTGTGTTTGTTCATGTCTGATGACACACTAATTTGAATTGACCAGGCAGGACTAATTTAAATACATGAAGTATTCATTAATTGAATAAAGAGCCTAGTTAGCCTCGGGGCCCTTTTATAAACTAGGGTGTACTGTTTATGCAAAACAGCAATGTGCCATGTGCTGGCTTATTATGCTAATGTCGAATGGCAAAATACATGTTTCTCCTGCCCACGATGGAGGATTAGGCATGGCAGTGTCAGCAAGTTGTTTGGAGGCTACAGACTCTGCTCTTCCACATTACAGCATGTTGATATGTCGATGAGTAATGTGATTCTTCTACGAGTAGATATGGTCACACCCACTGTCCAAGCAAACTTGTTCTGAGACTAACTGAAAATGTACCACAAAATGAGAGTTAACAAATATGGACCACCTACACTGTTGGGTCGTTTATCCACAATAAAGTAGTAAAGACCCCCAAAAAGTGTTTGTGGATCAAAAACATTATTTTTGATGGTCAAGCAGGCAAACATGCCATTTGCAAAGAGCATCTTGATTCATCATTTTCTTACATGTACAATGTTTGTCTTCTAAATTGGATTTCTGCAAGAAGGTTCTGTGTTGGGGGGAGCTAATTTGTTTTTGTTTGTTTTTTTCAACGGAGGCTTTAGGTTTATTTTGTTTTGAATTACTATAATGCGCTTCTGTCAAATTAAAGTTTCAACTAAATAGTTTGAAAATTGCTTTGTACAATGAAATATTGGTAGCTTAATAGTATGATTGATAGTATGATGATAATAATAAACTACCAAAGTGCTTGCAAATAATTGTCTTTGTCTGTGTAGCCTTTCATTCTTCTAGGTCATGATTACCGTGTTTTTTTTTTTTTTTTTTTCATGTGTTCGGGAAAAGTTTATGACTTTGGCAACTTTGCTATTAGGCAAACGAAATTATGTGCTGCTTCAAGATGATTGGCTGCTGTGCCAGTTAAAGGCAAGAAGACAGGAAATTTAATTATGCTCTGATAATGTTGTTTGTGTAAGTTTAGTAGGTTTTTGTTGTTACTAAGTGCCTGTGTGATGGACTTTTGGAGGCTCAACATTTTAACGAACATAGATTATCTTTGATACATTAAACACAGACATATTTTGCTTTTCACTGCCTGATGCTGATGAGGGAAGAAAAAACAACACTCCACATCTATTCTCAACAAGCAGCCACATCCTTTTGTGCCGCAGCTAGCTTGCAACGTGGCGCCGAAATTCCTCTCTCGTTCCCCTAACCAATAACGTGCGTGGTTATAGAGAGGCGAGGGTGAGCCACTCTTAAAGCTACGCTCTCATTGGCTAGTTAGGAGTAGACCGGAAGTCACCGCCTGGTTTTGTCCCCTCCACAGTACAGGCAAACCGATTGCGTAAATACTTAAAACTTAAAGCCGTTGGAGCTTTGCGGATCGGTTTCCTCCGTGCTCATCGTGCCATATTTTAAGTAGTTTAATGCACATGTGTCGTTAAAAGAAAGACAATTTAGAAGCACTGCGGACAGGCGAAGTTGTAGTGACAAAAGGCCGTGCTGTTTGCTGAATGATGGAGGTATTGAGCTTGGTATGCGCGCTGCTGCTGTGGATCGCCTCGGCACACGGGAAGCCCACCGCGAAGAAAGAGCGAGTCATTCACGAAACCAACCTGAACGAGAGAACTCAAGAAGACAACAGCAGCTTCCAATACGACCACGAGGCCTTCCTGGGCAAGGAGGGGGCCAGGACGTTCGATCAGCTCACCCCGGAGGAGAGCAAAGACAGGCTCGGGTAAGTCAGGATGCCTTTCCCGTTTCACACCCTCCGCCAAAGTGGAGCCACCGTGCGTGAGCGTGTTTGTTGTAAATCACCGCACACTCACTCTTCGAGTCTACACTTTCCCCAGCTGAACAAGTGCGTTGCGTGTAACTGTTCATTAATATTTACTAACAAAGCTCAAGTGCACGACAAATATGTGCAATGCATGCCAGCGGATGAGAAAACTTGATTAACATGCCGCCGGCGTATTCCCACACACCTAATGACTTGATTTGAATTATGGATCATCATTAAAGAAGCATTATTGGGGCCGGTGATGTTTTGGACTCCAATTGTCAGTCACAAGACAGCAGTGCTTTCTTCACTGAAATGCATGAAATAGTTTCTTTTTATGTTTTGTCGGCTCTTACGTGGCTAAAAGGGATCTCTGCGAGAGTGGGAGGACCCCCGGTACATCACAACGTGGCAACTGGAGTCTAAGAATACTTAGCTTAAATTGGGCTCCTGCCCCTCCCACTCCAGAGTCTCCTCTCATGTAGTAAAGTACAGAAAAACCTCCCAGCAAAATGTTCAACTAAATCATTTGATAACCAAAGTCAGCTATCATAATGCTAACATATAAGGCTGGCTGTCATTAGCGGGCTTCAAATGATGCTAATTTAACATACACCAAGCAACAACACAGACAAACACAACTTATAACAACACTCCCAGGGCTATATTCCATCTGCTCTCCTATGTTTCCCACAGTCCTTGGTCAGGATGTTCTCGGGTCGGCATGGTAACTTGTAAATTCTCTTTGCAGTAAAATAGTGGAGCGGATCGACAGCGACGCCAACGGCCTCATCACCGCCGATGAGCTAAAAGCGTGGATCAAACGTGTGCAGAAGCGTTACGTGTATGAGAACGTGGCCAAGGTCTGGGGTGATTATGACCTCAACAAAGACGACAAGATCTCGTGGGAAGAATACAAGCAAGCCACCTATGGATACTACCTCGGTAGGCGAGAAAAAAAAAAAAAAAAGTCACGTTTTGGCAGTTTTGTGTAGGTAGACGTGCGTCGTAACATGACGCATGGAAAAACTTTTTGTGTGTGTGTGTACTCAGCCAATCCAGAAGAGTTTGACGATACGACCGACCAGTTCAGCTTCAAGAAGATGCTCCCCCGTGACGAGAGGAGGTTCAAAACGGCTGATGTGAACGGGGACCATGCGGCTGACCGGGAAGAGTTCACAGCCTTCCTGCACCCCGAGGAGTTCGACCACATGAAGGAGATTGTGGTGCAGGTCAGCCTTCCCATGAGCACCTCGCAGGTTCCCATCATAATGGGATGCTGTGATTAAATATGTAGAATTCAAATCAAATTTGAAGGCTGCCCTTCAAATGATACTTTGTGTATATATTATTATTTTTTTTTTTGGAAGCGTGTCCAGAGGGATGTACTGGCAGTCCCATTTAACACTCGATCTTTAAATATGAATTTGGCCTCACGGAGCAGTTGCGCGGGAAATGTTTCGCTGCAAGGCACCATGCCGCCGGGTTCATAAAAGTTGTACTATCCATTTGACAGAGTTAATAATTCAAGTCTCATTTTTTTTATGTCACCGAACGGCACTAAGCAACTGCTCAGCCGTCGGCATCTCTCCGATCGGACCAAATGAAGCTAATAAGTGGTCAGGTTGTTCCAGTAGTCATGTGATCCGCTGTTGGGACAGACTACTCTGTTTTCACACCTTCTTTCACACGTGAAGTCACTGATGATGCAACACGAAACGCTCGAGAGAGGCTTGCTTGGTTGCAGCCGGTCATTCGGCAGTTTAGTGTCAAATGTAGGATTAAATGATGGCGTACGCTCTTGAATTTTGAAGTTGAGTTTAAAAACAAAACGCCACATTAATAGCCTATTTTGTTTGTTTACCGTCAAGCTAAACATCAAACAAAAGAGAATTTGCCGTCGATTGAAAACCGCCACATAGCTTTGCTTCGTCTGCTTACTTAGCTTAATGCGAACAAACAATATAAAACACCACGGCGGCTAAGGAAAAGCATCAATTTGGCATGCAACCTTTCGGATTGAGTTTACAATATTGATGGAGCTTGTATATAATTATTCTGCTGTATTCTACACGTCTTTTAAATATTCATCAGGGTTCAGTGAGGGCATCTCGCCTACAGAAAGATCTGCATCTGTGAGGGTATCGCACGTGTAGAGGAGTGCGTACATTGCACCTTAAATATGTTTTTACAGCACATGTAAAGTCTCACAGCGAACAAAGACTTCTAGCGGGGCTTTAAGTGTTTGGCTCCATGCTTTCAATGTGTTGGTCCACATCAGCAGAGTGTCTTGTAATTGTCGTGTCAGTGTGCCAGCCCAGCTGTAAAGTGACTCTCGTGCTGAGTCGCACTGCCCAGGGCAACCCGTTTCTGCCTTTATTAGTCAAAGTGGAAGTTCCGGCTGCTGTTGACCCTCGTTGGTGACATCACCTCGTTCGTTGTGCCCGATGCAGGAAACGCTGGAGGACATTGACAAGAACGACGACGGGCACGTGGACGAGGACGAGTACGTTGGTGAGTTTGAGCAGTAAATTGGGACTAAAAGCAGGTTTGTGTGGAATCAATTGAAAGAAAAGTGTTTCAGTTAGAGCTTATTGTATCATATTTGAATTGGAAGGTCATATTCATAGCAAAGGATTTATTTATTTATTTATTTTTTCTGCTTTCAGCCGACATGTTTGCTCACGAGGACGGCGGGCCGGAGCCAGACTGGCTCAAAACCGAGAGGGATCAGTTCTCCGACTTCAGAGACTTGAACAAAGACGGCAAAATGGATCGGGAGGAAATCCGCCAGTGGATTATGCCGCAAAACTACGACCACGCCCAGGCTGAGGCGCGACACCTGGTCTACGAGTCGGATCAGGACAAGGTACAACTTCTGCACCCACAATTTTGATACAAATGAGGGAAAAGAATGTACATATTTATGATCATTATTGAGGTTGGAGAATCTCCTGAAATGCACTGAATTCCTCTTTCTATGCCAGTGCTGTACTGAGCACAATAATGCCTCTGTTGAGCTCACTCAACGGTCCGTAGCTGGTGTCAGGTTCAAACTAGTTCAAACATAATCAATACAGAACCACATTTTGCCTCAATTCCTTGAATATATAAATGGCCAGCAGTAATCAAATGTGAGGCGCGGGTATGATTTTTATAATTTTTTTTGCCTATGTGCCACTTTAGTGTCTATGACTTTGAGTGTGTATGGCTTTCAAAGGCGGGGCCTGCCCTGCTGAGTGACATGGGTGTCAGCAAATTAGGGACTAATCTGTTCGTCTGCATTTTAAGTGATTTTAAGTGCGGCCATCTTTCGGCTCACCCCAACTTATAGGTCGCTTGCACGTGTCGTCACTTCCGCCTCGGATTTCTCGTAGTCGCCATGCTGGGTGGCCTCCATTTACGTAGCGATTCGGTCTAACACGTATCTATCACGTTTGTTGTCTGCGTTTAAAATGGTACATTGTTGCTGCATCGTTGGCTGTTCGAACAAAGCCCAGGGGGAAAATGGTCGGCCTTTCTGCCGAATTCCGAAAATAATTAGGAACCAGGGCCTGGAGACAGAGGAGTGCGGACTCCGGAGGGAAGTCGTTACTTTGGGCTCGTGTGTGCAGCGATCACTTTGTGAGCGGTAAGATTATTTACCTTTATTTAATGTAATGCATGAGGATTAATAACGTTTCGACCGCGCATATATGGGCAAGTTGCTTATGTTTTGGATTCATGAGCAAGTAAGTTCGGTAATACAAGCTGGCTAGCGGACGTTAGCCGAAAGCTAACATCGAACATTTTCACCCAAGTAGTGCCAGTGCAAAGTGTTTACTGCTGAAATTGGATTGATTAGTCTTGGGCTCTTAATGCCGATAACATGTTTTTTGGTGGCAAAATGTAAACTTGGAAAAAAGAGACAGAAGGGGGTGATGCAAGTAAACAGACCCCCGGTAGCCTACACATCATGCTAAAGAACTTATTCGGTAGCCTACACATCATGCTAAAGAACTTATTCACGGCCACCCTACTGCGGCAAAATAACCAGTCTTTCCATATTTTATTTGTTTATATATTTGTTTATTTTAACAGGTCGCCCTGCGCCCGTTTTTCTGTCCAATCATCCCGACTGAGCTCCAACATTAAAGTTGGGTCCCAAGTTACATCTATGTCTCAGCCCAGTCGGTGCCAAGATATGAACGTGCACAGGAGAGACAAGCAAAGAAAAGGCGACTTGAAGTGGCAGAGATTGTTGCAGTTATGCAGCCAGATGGCTCCAGTAACCTGTACCCTCAAGTACTGCTGACATCATTGACTCTGGTATGCCACTCAGAATTCATTACATGATATATTGTATGCATGAGTGAATGTATGTGTTTATGTTTGTGTGTGTACATGCACCTTATATTTTAGAGGCATTTGGAAGTGTTTATAGAAATAAGTATTTGCCTGTAGCAATGTTCATACATTAAAAAATTCAACAAAATGTGTACATTTCTTTTACACTGACAAAAAAAACTATACTACTGTACTATATTAAACCTATTACTGGTACCGTATTTTTTTGTGATCTTTTTTTATTATTTCTTTAGGGATCTCATGCCACACCGACTTGATTGCCAATGACATGATGGAAACGAAGGCGAGCATCAAAGCATTGGAGGAGGACAACATGCGACTGTTTGTTTGGAGCTAATAAAGGCAGCGTTTATACAAATTCTATTGTTGGGTTTGTTTACAAAGCTATACATAATACAAATGACAGGATTTGACTCAATGTGCAATATGGTCCCTCTTAAAGTAATGGCATAAATCTTTATTATTTCTAAAAGCACAAAAAATGAAGTGAATAATGATTAGATGTAGTAAATTCAGGGATAAAATTGAACTGTTAATTAATGTAGTTTATTTTAGCACAGGTGCCTACCATCCTGAGATGACGGTATGATGTAATGTTGATGGGGTACGCAATGACTTTCATTATACTATGTACAGAGGAAAAAGTTGCTCTCTTTTAAATTTGTTTAATGTAAGACAAGTACCAGTACTGTGTTAGTTTTCCCAATAATCCTTGTTTCACACTTGTCACAAAACCACTGTCCTTTTGGCAGTCTAGATTGGCACACTTCAAGTGATATCATTTTATTTTACAATCTGCTGCAGCACAAAAAACTACTTTATTCCGCATCTTTGAAGTACATGAGCAAGTGGTAGGTGACAGCGGCTGAGCAGGAACACTGGAAGTCCACTGCTGATCTAGTAAATGCTCTCCCGAGCAGTTCAGGTAAGGAGGGGATTTTGGAAAAAACAAACAAACTGGCTTTTCCAGCTGGCCAAAACGAGCGATCTGGGTGGACTCGCTCAATCACACTTTGTCCACACCACAAAGTCGCAGAAGTCCCGTCCAGTTAAACTCATCTGTGCCTGAATCTGAAAATATTACAAACATTGTAATGAAAATATGAAACCTAGCATTAAATAAACTACAAAAAGTAAAGCCATACATACCTGGTAATAATATTGGTGTTGTCGTGACAAGTGATGGGAATTGTTGCCATCCGGCACCAGACAGAAATTGGGTGTTGTGACAGCCTCCTTAACCGTGAGATCATAAGAAAAGCTGTCAGTATGCTCAGTAGTTACCATGAACACGTTTTATTGTACTGGAAACTGAAACTAAAAATACGTCCTCTGAGTGGTTAACCTTAACCATTTAGAATAAGTTGATTAAGTAACATGTAACTAGTGAAAGGGTAGCATTAAATTTAATTAAGCCACGGGGAGGCTGTGCATAGTTACTTTTTATTCTTATACGCTCTGCCATATTTGCCTGTTATAAAATTATTAGAAAAACCACATCAGGTAAACCCAGCTGTGCATGTAAACACAATAACAGGAAGCCTGAGAACAAATCAACATTTTTGTGTGCAGAATTACCAACACCATGTGGTTTACTTACGTGCAACAGCAACCGTTTCTTCTGATGCGATGTTAAAGTTTACACTCTGTATCCACCCGCTTACAAAATAATTGTAAGCCTCCAGGGATTTGTTGGCGTGTTATGGAGCATGTTGTCAACACGAGGTAAGGAAAGATGTCCAGAGACGTCACATTTGGCCAGCAAGCTTTCTCCATCAAAAAAAAAAATCACCCTTGGTCAGGACGTAATTAGGATCAATCCCGCCACACAGAGACACCTTCTGCCTGTATCGTTGTTTTTGATCTTCCGGTAAATCGTGAAAATACTGCGAAAATGACATCAGGTTGATAAGCTCTACCGTGTAACTCGCGAGTGTACCTTGTGAACCGGCGGACACCCAATATGGCGCCCGAAGAAAAAATTCCCATGATGCATTACGATGTGCAAGCGACCTATTTCTAGAGTGCGGCGCTTGCGATTGCAGTAGCATTAGTCCGTAACAGTATTTGGCATTATTTTTCAGGACCAGATGTTGACCAAAGAAGAAGTCCTGGAGAATTGGAACATGTTTGTAGGAAGTCAAGCCACCAACTACGGAGAGGACCTCACCCGCAACCATGACGAGCTTTGAGCGTCACGTCGACTTGTCACGTGTGCGTGTTTGTGTACGAGGTGGAATTGTTGTATGACAGAATCTCAAGAGTCTTGTTTGACCAGCTGTCCATGTCGGAATGTTGGTTTAAAGAACCATCACTGCAGTTGACCAACAAGTTGGAGGACTTGTTGATCAAAAGTCGGTCCTACCACAACACTAACAGGTCAAAGCGTTGCAACTTATCGTTGTTTCTGACATTCAGGAGCAGGAAGAGGACGTTC
Organism: Festucalex cinctus; assembly: GCF_051991245.1. Taxonomy (NCBI): domain Eukaryota; kingdom Metazoa; phylum Chordata; class Actinopteri; order Syngnathiformes; family Syngnathidae; genus Festucalex; species Festucalex cinctus. The sequence goes on from NC_135414.1 coordinate 27,385,736, forward strand.
GTCCAGTTGATGGTGCCTTCCCACTGCCATTTTCGCCTTACAAGTGCTCAAAGCTGAATGCAGTGCTTTCATGGGTAATGTTTTGATAACAACAATGTGACGCTGCAGTTTAAAGAACAGAACTATTTATTTACGTTTTTAGCTCTGGTCAAGCATTGTGAATTGGGGGGAAAAATGTTTTTAATGTTTAAACTGTTTCTCTTGTATGAAGTTAATACAGTGATGTTTTAACAGCAGTGTCTTTTGCACATAATAGCTTGTTTTATGTAGTTTAGCCCATGAAAGATTTTAATTCTATTTATTTGTTTATCTGTTTAAAATGCCAAAATTGTCTCTTCCCCCACCCCCACACCCCCTTTTTTGTTTTTGTTTCATTGTTTCCAAGCACCACATTTACATTAATGGCTTACATTGTTGAGAAGTGGCACACAGTAACGGCTTGTTTTTGTTTTGTTTTTCCACGTTGAAAAAATACTCCGTTATGTACAAATAAACAAAACAAAAGCATGTCCATTGGGTCTCCATTGATTCTGTCTTGCAGGGTTGACTTCCAAGTT